>NW_024870720.1:34400000-34492500 GCF_019054845.1 Dipodomys spectabilis
ATGCAAGGCAAGCGCTTTACCACTGAGCCACCTTCCCAGCCCCTATATGTATACTAATTATTGCAAATAAGGGAAACCATAGGACCTAAATTTCTTTGGGACGGGCTTACTTCACTTAATATGATTTTTCCAAGTCTTTCCATTTCCTAACAAATGGGACGGTGTTGTTCTTTCTGATGGAAGCATATATATATATATATATATATATATATATATATATATATATATATCACATTTTCCTGGGTTGGTTCTATATCTTAGCTATGCTAAATAGTGCTGCAATAAACATAGTTGTGCTGGTAGCTTTAGTATGGTCTTGTTTGTGATCATTTGGGTAAATGCCCAAAAGTGGGATTGCTGGGTCATAGGGGAGCTCTATGTGGAGTGTTTTGAGGAACATCCATACTGCTTTCCAGAGTGGTTGAACAACTTTACACTCCCACCAACAATGCAGTAGGGTTCCCTTTCGGCCTCATCCCCTCCAGCATCTGTTGTTATTAGATTTCTTGATTTTAGAGGTGAGGTAGAATCTCAATGTTGTTTTGATTTGTTTTTCTTTTTGTTTTTTTTTTAATATATTATTTTATTTTATTTTTGTCGGTCATGGGACTTGAACTCTGGACCTGGGCACCTGAGCTCTTCAGCTCAAGGCGAGTACTCTACCACCTGAGCAACAGCGCCACTCCCAGTTTTCTGGTGGTTTATTGGAGTTAAGAGTCTCATGGACTGCCCAGGCTGGTGTTGAACTGTGATCCTCAGATCTCAATCTCCTGAGTAGCTAGGATTACAGGCATGAGCTACTGGCGTCCAGCTAAATATATATTTTTTATTGTAAAGATACTGTACAGAGGGGTTACAGTTACATGTGCAAGGTAATGAGTCCATTTACTACTGAGCATTGTTACCCCCTCCTTTGTTTTTCCCCTACCATCCCTTTCCTCCTCACTTCCCCAGTTCCTCTCCCTCTACCCACAAAGTTGTAAAGTTTGTTTTCAACATAGTCTCTTGAACATCTCATTGTTACAATAGGTCAACTTGTATCCTTATTTCGGCATTTGTTATTTCCTTTACCGTCCCCAAATTATAAATATATACAAGATGCAGGACACTGGAATCAAATACAGTGACAACAGGGGTTGTACTATGGGGGAAGAACGTACAAAGAAACAAAAAAAAATCACATAGTACATTATAAGTACATTAAAAAGAACAACAAGAAAGATAAAATCTCTTGTATCCCTATCTTGGGGCTCATTTCGCTTAGCATCAGGTTATATGCTTATATATACATAGCTTTTTTTTTTTTTATTATTATTGTGAGAATACCGTACAGAGGAGTTACAATTACATGGGCAAGATAACAAGTACATTTCTTATCAAGCATTGTTGCCTCCTCTTTGTTTCCCTTTCTCATCCCTTCCCATACTCCCCCCTCTCCCCCACCCGATCCTCCCTCCACCCCCCCACCAAAGTTGTAAAGTTTGTATTTCCGACATAACCACTTGTACATATCATTGTTGCAATGGGTCCACCTGTATCCCTAGTTAAACGATTTGTTTTTTCCCTTCCCCTCCACAAATTATACCAACATCAAATACAGTGAAAGCATGGGTTATACCATAGGGGAGGGACATACAAAGCAACATAGAAATCATCTTATAAATATGTTAGAAACAATTGCATGGAAGAAAAAAAATTTGAATACTTATCTTGGGGTTCATTCCTCTAACATCAATTTATATACATAGCTTTTGACCTCTTCTGCTTGTCCTAGACATATACTAATTATTGAAAATAAGGGAAACCATGGGACCTATGTTTCTTTGAGACTGGCTTACTTCACTTAATATAATTTGTTCCAAGTCTTTCCATATCCTAACAAATGGGGCGATGCCATTCTTTCTGATAGAGGCATAGAATTCCATTGAATATACACATTTTCTTGATCTATTCATCTACTGAAGGGCATCTGGGTTGGTTCCATATCTTAGCTATGGTAAATAATGCTGCAATAAACATAATTGTGCTGGTAGCTTTAGTATAGTCTTGTTTGTGATCGTTTGGGTAAATGCTTAAAAGTGGTATTGCTGGGTCATAGGAGAGCTCTATGTGTAGTCTTCTGAACAACCTCCATACTGCTTTACTAAGTGGTTTATGGCCAAAAAAAGTTGAGCATTTCTTCATGTGTCTATTGTCTTTTGGCCATTCTTATTTCTTCTTCAGAGAAGTCTCTCTCTAAGTCTTTAGCTCATTTGTTGATGGGGTAGTTGCTTCTTTGGGAATTTGTTTTTGGAGGATTTAATTTGTTGAGTCCTAAGTATATTTTAGATATGAGGCCCTTGTCTGTTGTATAGCTAGTGAAGATCTTCTCCCAGTCTGTGGGCTTTCTATTGATCTTGCTAGCTATATTCTTTGCCATGCAGAAGCTCTGCAGTTTCATGCAATCCGATTTGCCCAACCTTTCTTTGATTTGTTATGTTTCTGGGTCATTATTAAGAAAATTTCTGCCTGTTCCAAGGAGCCCCAGAGTTTCTCCTATTCCTTCCTGTAATGTTTTTAGGGTGTCTGCTTTTACTTCAAGGTCTTTGATCCATATAAGATGATGCTAAGTGAAATGAACCCCAAGCTATGGACACATTGTTTTAAATATACTATGTGATTTTTTTGTTTCCTTCTATGTTATTCCCCCTATGGTATATCCCCTGTTGCTACTCTATTTGATTTTGGTATCCTGTGTCTTGTATATACATTTGTCTACTCAGGGGAGGGGCTGAAAGGACACAGGATAACCCATTGTAACAATAATACCCACAGGACAGTGTATTGGAAAGGAACTTTACAACTTAAAGGTGGGATGGGATGGGGTAGGGGGAAGGAGTGTGGGAGGTAGGGGAGGGAAGGATAATGGGACAACAACAAAGGAAGGGGTAACAATGATCCATAAGTTACGTAGTCATTGCCTTACTCATGTAATTTTAACCCCTCTGTGCAGCATCTTTACAATAAACTAAAATGGTAAAAAAAAGAAGCACTTTTCCAATCTTCTACCTCTACGCCCTTTTAATTTAGAATTTCACGTTGTAACCAGTACTTGTAATTTAGGACTGATTAGTGTGCTATTATTTCGAGGCATCTGGTCCTTTTAGTTAGCATCTTCATGGACAAATGCTTGATACACTTTCATAATGTTGTTTCTTTTGCTTTGAGAGGTATGTAACTGTGTATCTGACAGTTTTTGCCCTGAAGGGAGCTTCAAAGTGAGTTAATCAAGACTGTTTGCCATTCTCTCACAGCTGCAGAGATGTGACCTAGCAGATTAACTGAAAGGAAAATCTTCCTAAATGAGTCTCTGGAGGGCCTGGAGTCTATTTCATTTCTCTTATTCTGAGGACCTGACACAGTTTATCATGTAGTTTGAATTTAGTAAATACTAAATTGAGTTCAATTGATGTTGGGGCCATAAGAAAATATAGTAGGAAAGCTATCAGCCAGGCACAGGCTATTTAAAAATAAACTTGCCTTAAAAGAATTTCCCACAAGCTTATTAAAATTTGTGTACTAAATGGAAATAACTTATTCCACTTTATCTAAAACTGCTCTAATAATTATTTTCTAATAAATTGGCAGGAAAAAATATATAGTACTTGGGCATTTGCCACCTTTTTAATTTGAACTTAAATGTTTTCTCACTTCAGTGTTAGGTAGGAAACACTTTTGAGTCTAGTAAGTTTGAACAATTGGCCATTTAAGAACTCTAACAAATAATTTTCAGGAGATAGATGCTTCAGACTGTGTGAAGTAAGCATGAGGAATGCAACGATTTATAGGGCAGAAGTCTGCCCTCTGAGAGCTCACAGTCTAGCAATGCCCAGGGCAGACACTAAGAGGAGATAACTGATTAGTAAACGTTTGTCTATTCTAGAAAAACATACATTATATCATCTTTGGCCATGTTTTACTTTGGATATAGAGAAGGATTGTTTTGAGATCCCATAAAACTCAGTCACTTGATTTGGATCCTGCAAGAAAAACAGTTCTATAACTTCGTGTTCTCCTACAAGCTAGCTCTTCATCTTGTCTGTGCCTGAAAGTGAAAGGTGTCTTAGAGAAAAGTTCAGTCTTGAAATACCCAGATAGTGACTTTGAATGTGTGTGTGTGTGTGTGTGTGTGTGTGTGTGTGTGTGTGTGTGTGTGTGTGTGATCTACTCCTAGGCACTCCAACTGATCTTTGTAGCTGAGCTGTGTTTGGAGAAAGAAGTGGAGGGAATAGGGAGCTGTTCATAGTTACATACTTTCTGTCTGACTAAAAATGTTTTCCTGTTTCCTAGGGATTTAACTAATCATCAAGATTTCATTTAGTCTATTTGCTTTCAAATCAGACCTTACATAGAAAGTTTTCCATTATATGTTCTCATTCCCTTTGCGAATGTTCTGTGCAGGCCAGCATGAAGGTGCATTCCCATGTCATGCCAGTCACAGACATAATCCCCTCAGTTCTTGGTTCTAAGGCCTGCAATTTGAGGCCAGCATTCCACCCTGAATATTTGGCTTCATCAGGCCACTGGTGTTTTGTTTTCTGATAAAAACCAAAGTAAACCTTGTACCTTAACTTAATGATCATGCTTCTTTAAAAAAAAAAAATCTAAGTAATAGACAACCTGGGTTTCTTCCCAAGCTCAATTAGAAATTAGTCAGATAACGTCTAGGGTCTTTCATCTAAAGTTCCATAGTAAGTAGTTTGAGTGTTAACATTTATTTATTCATTACAAAGGCCTTGTTTTACAAGGCACGGGTGTAATCCTAACTATTCAGGAAGCTGAGATCTGAGGATTGAAGTTTGAAGCCAGCCCAGCTGGCTTATCTCTTATCTCCAATAAAACTGCTCAGAAAAAAGCCAGAAGTGGTGCTATGGCTCAAGTGGTAGAGTGCTAGCCTTGAGCACAAAGTGTCTGAGGAATAGATCCCAGGCCCTGAGTTCGAGCCTCACAACTGGAAAAAAAAACACTTTTAATGAATAAATGTATTTTAATACTGTGTATAGTTTATGCATCGAACTCTGTGTTATATTACAGACTGGGTATAGCTTATGCATCAAACCCTGTGTTATGTTACAGGCTGTAGGGTATAATATAAAACAACATTTTATATTTAGGGAATTTATAATTTTAGAAAAGAGGGACAGTATAATGCATTGCAAACAGAGACAGGATCCTAATCAAGGGTTGTTACAACAAACTTGCCTTAGGAGCAAATCTGGGGGCTGGAGGTATATCTCCCTAGCAGAGTACTTGTTTAACATGCATGAAACCCTGGGTTTGAGCCTCAGAACTGCAATTAAAAGAAAAAGAAAAGAAGAGATACACACAGTGATTCATACATCTGGATTATGAAAGTAGAAAAGGCTAGGAAGAGGCGTTGCAGAGAGAAAGAAGCACCCACAAAGGCAAAATCCCAAGTGTGTAAGAGTGTGGCTTGCTCAGAAACTCACCTGACTTCCACACTCCCTTACAATTCTCAGATGTTATGACCCAGAAATTTCAAAATAGAAGACTGTAATGTGGATGTAAACCTTTAAATAGACTGCAAGTTAGATTAATCCTCAGCAAGGAAAACTGGGCTTTTCCTGCAGCCAGCAAACAGTATGAAAATAGCACCACCTATTGGTAGCTGTTATTTAGAATGAAAAACATTTTTTTTAATATTAATTTTAATTTTTATTGTGAAAATACTGTACAGAGGGATTACAATTACATGGGCAAGATAATGAGTACATTTCTTATCAAGCATTGTAGCCTCCTCCTTTGTTTCCCCTTCCCATCCCTTCCTATCCTACCCTGCCCCCCCCACCCAATCCTCCCCGCCCCCCCCACCAAAGTTGTAAAGTTCGTTTTCGACATAACGACTTGTACTTCTCATTGTTGCAATGGGTCCACCTGTATCCCTATTTAAACGACTTGTTTTTCCCCTTCCCTTCACAAATTATACCGACATCAAATACAGTGAAAGCAGGGTATACTGTGGGGGAGAGACACACAAAGCAACAAAGAAATTATCTTATAAATGCGTTAGAAACAATCACATGAAAGAAAAAAAAACATTTGAATACATATCTTAGGGTTCATTTCCCTAACATCTCCCTATCTGACATTTTCTGCTTGACTCAGACATATTCTAGATATTGCAAATAAGGGAAACCATGGGACCTATGTTTCTTTTGGGCTTGGCTTACTTCACTTAATATAATTTTTTCCAAGCCTTTCCATTTCCTAACAAATGGGGCAATGTCATTCTTTCTGATGGCGGCATAGAATTCCATTGTGTATACATACCACATTTTCTTGATCCATTCATCTACTGAGGGGCATCTGGGTTGGTTCCATATCTTAGCTATAGTAAATAATGCTGCAATAAACATAATTGTGCTGGTAGCTTTAGTGTGGTCTTGTTTGTAAACATTTGTGTAAATGCCCAAAAGTGGGATTGCTGGATCATAGGGAAGCTCTATGTGGAGTCTTTTGAGGAACCTCCATACTACTTTCCAAAGTGGTTGAACAAGTTTACACTCTCACCAACAATGCAGTAAGGTTCCCTTCTGTCCACATCCCCTCCAGCATCTGTTGTTATTAGAGTTCTTGATTTTTGCCATTCTAACTGGGGTGAGGTGGTATCTTAATGTTGCATGGCAAAGGACATAGCTAGCAAGATCAATAGAAAGCCCAATCCGTGGGCTTTCTATTGATCTTGCTAGCTATGTCCTTTGCCCACGGATTGGGAAAACATCTTCACAAGCCATACAACAGACAAGGGTCTCATATCTAAAATATACTTGGAACTCAAAAAATTAAATCCCCCAACAACAAATCCTCAAAGAAACAACTGTCCAATAAATAAGTGGGCTAAAGACTAAAGAGAAACTTCTCTGAAGAGGAAAGAAGGATGGCCAATAGACACATGAAGAAATGCTCAACCTCCCTAGCCATAAAAGAAATGCAAATCAAAACAACATTAAGATACCACCTCACCCCAGTTAGAATGAAAAACATTTTTTAAGGGGAGACTTGGAAACAAAAATCCCAGTTGTAGCTACTACTCACAACTTCTTACAAAATAGTTACTTACAAAAGTTCATCTTCCACACCTTTGCTGCCACAGAGGCATCCTTCTATGATTGTTTTAAATTGTGACCATGTTTAAGCCTCACAGGTAGTTCTCAATAAATTAAGTCAAATAGAAAGTCATGACTTGGCCTGAATCTGGCCTCCATTCAACTATTACATGTAGATTTAATTGACCAAGGTTACCTCTTCCTTATGTATTCCTCTGTCCTCTACCTGGGACAGCTAATGATTTCACCCTAAGATCATTAATAGTTGGCCCTGTGGTTCACATCTGTAATCCTAGCTACAGATCTCAGGAGGCTGAGATCTGAGGATCACAGTTCAAATCCAGACCAGGCAAGACTTTTATCTCCAATTAACCACTAGAAAACCAGAAGTGGCACTGTGGCTCAAATGGTAGAGTTCTACCCTGGAGCTAAAGAGCTGAGGGACAGTGCTCAGGCCCAGAGTTCAAACCCCATGACCAACAGAAAAAAAATCATTAATACCTTTGACAGTGTTGAAATGCTATTATTCTTCTCCATTACTATACAAGATTACTGAGTCCTCCCACTCTCCATAGTGAGGAAAAGGGACATCTGTTTGTACAGTCCTAAATCCCAGCCCAAGTTCTATCACCAGAAGGTATTCCATTCATATCTGTTAAATAAAACATTTGTTTTTCTTTGGTATCTGTTCTTCACTGGTTGTGATATATTTGTATGTGCAATGGGAAGATGACGTCATGAAAGCTGTGTTGACAATTCAGTGTTTTAAGCCCTGTTAATAGTCTGTCCATTTGCTCTATTCTGTATCGCTTTCTTACCCTTAGACTTTTGGCTACAGTTTGAAATGGTTAGCTAAAGCTAATAGGGAAACTAAAAGGTAATCACCAACATTGTCTTTATCTAATATGGTCTTCCTTGAACAAGTATGTTGCATTTCAGGAAGGCAATTTTTGTTCAATTTACTATTTGTTTTTTACATTTATGTTGTGAAAAATCTGGAATTCTTTACTACATCTGGAAAAAAGTGCCTTTTAAGTATAAAACTAGTGGTTAACCCAGACAACTACTATCATCACCCAATAGAGATTTAATTTGAGCCACAACATTAGCCACATATATAATTTTTAAAAATGTGTAGTCACCTTTAAAAATGTGAGAAGAAACAAATGAAATTATTTTTAAAAATTCATTATGTTCCACCCATTTCAATACATCTAAACTATAAAATGTATTAATGTAATCCTTTGGACACATTTTTGCATAAAGTCTTAGGAATTTACTGTGTATTTTATTCCTACAACTTATCTCAGTTGGGATTTAAGTGGCACATCATGATCTTGGTTCTAGTTAACTTGCATTTTCTGAGTCTTCTAAATGCTGTGGGCCTTACCTGAATTCTTTTCATCAGTCTTCACAAATCTACAGTTTATACCCCCCAATTCATTGTATATGTGAGCACACTGACATTAAAAAGCTGGTCATTCATCTGAGAATTGCTATTGGCTCTCGTGGTCTCTGGATCTGGTAATAGGATTTTGACTTCAACATAATCCACAGATCTGAAACAAGAGTGGTGGGAAAAGACCATGTGACAAAGTCTGCGGTATTTTGAAAGGTGATGTTGACGATTATACCCACAGACAGAGGCAAACGTAACCGCAGATCAAAAGGCAACAGCAAAAATATTTGAAAGAAGGAAACAATCCAAATGAAAACCTGGGGGAAAGGAGTAAGATTAGTTTACCAACCACCCTTGTACCTGTCCTAGTGTTCATTTACTCCCTGCCAGGGTCCTTGTGTGACAGCCACTGCATTGCCACATACTTAGAACTGAATGGCTTCTCTTCCTTTTATCTGCTACACGGAATTTGGGTAAAAGTATATACTATACTGACTGGGATGAATTAAAGCCAAAGTCTCTGAGCAACTCTGATGCCATGGCTTTGTTACAAAGGTCTGTAAAATATTACCCTGGTGTCATGGATTATACAATGTGCACAAATGGCAGTTTCCTCCTTCTGCTTCACACAATATTAAAAAGGAGTAAAATATGTTTCCCATTGCAATTCCCTTGTGCTTGGGGACTCAATGAACTCACTTTAAGTTTCCATGTCTTTATAAAACTGTTTTGTTTTTCACTGAAACATGGTTTTGATCAAGAACATAATTTTGTGATTGCGTGTGTGTTTCTGAAACAAATATGTACGTGGGATCTTACATGGAGGAAGGCTTAAGTTCCGGTGGCCGATCCCAAGACAGGAGATTCTTGAGTTCTAACTTCAGCCAACCACACCATCAGACATGCTCATGAGAAAAAAATATCAGCTTCTGTCTTTACTAACCAATCTCTTGCACTCTTTCTGTCTCTTCTTTCTGGATTCAAAGAACTGGAACTACAAATGAATCATACCAAATTTAAATTTCTATTTAGATTTCTTGTCATTTCTGGTAAGCTATCTAGGAAATTAAATGTTAAATTCATAGAATATTTAACTTCAAAGAGCTATGCAACCAATTTTTTTCTATGTACTGGAATGAGAAGCTCATCATTAAATATATTATATGAATAATAAGATATATTATCCTGTTTATACAATAGAGATTTTGTGAGGCAGGTAGAAAATATAATTCCTTTAATTCAGTTAATACTGGCACTAATCACAGAACAGTTTGTCATTCAAAACACTTATTAGATCCTTTACGAACTGCTTTATACATGTCTCATTTAATTATGATTGGAGGTTGATGTTTTTAAGTACAGACTTAATCCAGAGATGCAATTCTAGTGGATCACAACCAAGACTGACTACGGTTCCTTGCCCAGAAATCAATCAGAAATTAATGCTAGTGAGGCAAGAAAGGAATTGAATCGATGTGGCCACATTGTGAAGATAGGTATCAAGTACATTGGCCTGTCTTTGGAGTGTCAGCATGAGCTTTAAGTTTAAACATAAGAATAATTTGGGTTGAAGGTAAGAGGAATGGGTAAGTAAGCAGTGTTGATCAAATTGTGATCTGATGGGTCGCCATCTCAGACTCTGCTCTGTGGTCACTCTAGACAAGTCTTTATCCCTGGAGGAGACAATCCAGTTTCTGTGAGATGATTTCTCTTGTGTGGGAGACAGAGAGGACAGCCTCAGTTTCCCTCATGGAGTAATTTCTCCCTTTTAGAGACGGATGTCATCATGAGGTGATCTGGTCTGGGAGGTGCTCTGTTCCTGGAATCCCAGGTGACTGCAGGTTTTAAGCAATGACTGGAGACTACAAGCACCATTTTGGGAAGAGGTCTGGAAAAGCTGTAAAAAGCTGACAGCAAAATATCTCTGCTACCCTTATCTCTGTGCCTTCAGCCTTGAGTATATTGAGGCCTAATCAGCCTGTATCGCCAGTTTTTTAGACAGGCACTCCTTAAGTGATTAACATGCCTAAGTGTAGAACGGAGCAAGAATCAGATCCAAACTAAAGGAGACAGATATAAGGTGAAGGGAGAGAGAGATCCCAGATTTTTTCTTCTTTTTGTTACTTTGTGGATTCCAGTGAGGAGATAATTTTCTTTTTAACGGTTTCTTAACTACATGTTATAATATTATCTGTTGAATGAATGAGTATATTAGATATTCCAGAGCTACAAAGTTAATCAGTGGTAGAGGCAGTGTTAAATCAAGATAATATAAAACCATTGGCTTGTGACCAGCAGTTTATATAGGCTTTAGATGTACTTTGCTGAATTCATAGAAATAATTCTTGGTAGTATGCAGAACACTCAACATTGTATGGGGGAAGGGGTTAAAATCCTATTACAATTGCCACATATTTTTGCTACTTCAGTGAAGAAAAAAATAAATTAGTAGAAATAGCTAATCTGTGCTGTAACCTTTTTTTTTTTCTTTAAAAATTACTCCGGTTGAGCCAGGTGCCCACGGCTTACATTTGTAATCCTAACTACTCCGCAGGTTGAGATCTGAGGATCCTAGTTTGAAGCCAGCTCAGGTACAAGAGTCTGTGAGACAGTCCTCTCCAGTTAACTACTGAAAAGCTGGAAGTGGAGCTCTGGCTTAAGTGGTAGAGCACCAATCTTGAGTTTTTCTGTTTAATTTAGCATAATGTTTTCAAGGTTTATCTACATAGTAACACATTGTAGGAGTCTTTTATACATATTCCACAATTTATTTATCTATTCATCCACTGAGGGAGGGTCATTTGAACTATTTCTGACTTTTGGCTATTGTGACTATACTTATCTGAGTGTGTATTTCCTATTTGAAGGGAATTCCTGGGTTGTAGACTAATTCTATGTTTACATCTTTTAGGCACTACAAAACTTTTTTCCCCACTATCGGAACCATTTTTTGTTTCTCCACCAGTAATGAGAGGGAGTTCCAACTTCTCCAAATCCTTAGAAACTTTGCTGGGTTTTGTTTTTTGCCCTCTTTCTTGCTTGTCTGTTGTCTCCATACTAACACCATTTTTATAACCTTTTGTATGTCTTTCATGGAGATATATGTATTCAGGGTTTTTACTCCTATTTTGCTGTGGAAATATAATTGCTATTTGTATTCTCTATTTTGAATGTTAAACTTTTCAACAACCTACTTAGCAAATATTTATTTCATTCTGTACATTAGCTTTTCACTTTCTTAATAATGTCCTTTGATACAGAAAAGCTTTGGTAAATTCTAGTTTTTCTATTTTATACATGCATTTATATGTCATATTTATATATTTTTATCACACTATATGTGGCACGTATGTTATTGTCCATGCGTTTGGTGTCATATCTAAGAAGCTATAATCAAATCTGAGACCATGGCAATTTATCCTTCTAATAATTTTATGATTTTTAGTTCATATTTAGGGCACTGGCTTAAGTTAATTTTTTTAATGTGATATGGAATAGAGATCCTGTTTTCTTCTCTTCACTTAGTCTTTCTTTTGTTCCTTCTTAGGAACCCTTGAAAACAAGGGACTGCATATTTTTAATCTGACTTCTCTAACCAAGTCTGAAAACATTTTGTCTGCCACACTGTACTTCTATATTGGAGAGCTTGCCAACATCAGCCTGAAAATTTGTCCATTGTCCGAAGGATGCTCTGATCATGCTCGGAGGAAACACATTCAGCTAGATCTCACTGCATGGATCCTCAAACCCAACCCAAACCAAAATCATCTACTGGGTCATTTGTCAGTCGATGTAGCTAAGCCTCATCGAGAAAGCATGTCCTGGCTTTCTAAAGACATCACTCAGCTCTTGAGAAAAGCCAAAGGAAATGAAGAGTTTCTCATAGGATTCAACATTTCCTCCAAAGCCCATGAGCTGCCAAAGACGATGTTACCTTTTCAGAAGCCTTATATCTTGGTATATGCCAACGATGCTGCTATTTCTGAGCCAGAAAGTGTGGTCTCAAGCTTGCAGGGACATCGTAATTTCCCCACAGGAGTTGTACCCAAACTAGATAGCCACATCAGAGCTGCCCTTTCTGTGGAACGAAGGAAGAAACGCTCTGCTGGGATCTTGTTACCTCTGCAGAACAATGAGCTTCCTGGGGCAGAGTATCAGTACAAGGAGGATGGAGTGTGGGAGGAGAGAAAGCCCTATAAGACCCTTCAGACTCAGTCCCCAGAGAAGAGTAAGAACAAAAAGAAACAGAGGAAAGGACCTCACCAGAAGAGCCAGACACTCCAGTTCGATGAACAGACTCTCAAGAAGGCAAGAAGAAAGCAATGGATTGAACCTCGAAATTGTGCCAGGAGATACCTTAAAGTAGACTTTGCAGACATTGGCTGGAGTGAATGGATCATCTCACCCAAGTCTTTTGATGCTTATTATTGCTCTGGAGCCTGCCAGTTTCCTATGCCAAAGGTAATTATTGCTCTGGGTCCTGTACTTCCTTCCTATTTCCATTGAGTAAAAGGCACACTGAGTAAGTTAAAGTGTGTGTGTGTGTGTGTGTGTGTGTGTGTGTGTGTGTGTGTATGTGTGTGTGTGTGTGTGTGTGTGTGTGTGTCTATGCATGCACCATCTGTCCCCTTATATATTACATTCTCAAGTGTAGCAAGTCCTATAGCTATGCTTGAGTATTTTTTTTTAACAATTGTTAAAGTAAGATGAGGTCGGCACTGGCATGAAGGATATAAAAATGTTAGGGATAAAAGAAGTATTTTGCATGGCTTCCAAACATGAAAAAATAGCATGTTTAGCTGTGTGGTCACATGTGAATCAATATCTGTCCATACTGTAAGCTAGTCCCAAATGGAAGAAGGCTGATATTTCAAGAACATTCAGAGAAGAGGTGAATATTGTGGAAACAAAGGAAGTAAGTTGGAGATTTATGCCACCAAATGAAGTCCAGGAATTACCCATCTATGCCCCAAATCAGTATGAACTGTATTGTACTATATCTGTACTCAGCAAACTGGCAAATGTATTTTACAAGTCTCTCTAACTCTCAATTGACAGTTCTCTTGGAACTTAGAATGTAGATATACTCTAGTAAATAGTAAAATGCAGTCATACGTACTCTCCAACATTTGGCTAAACTTGTTGCTGTGCCTCTATTCTCAGCTTGAAACGGTTTAACTCACTGTTATACAATGAAAATTCAGAGGAAAAAAAGAGGTTTTTACTTGTATCAATTTTACCTATTGTCTGGTAGTAGCAAACAAAAGATCATTTGTCTCCAAATTTCTTCTCCTAGGTCTTTATAACAGTGTTTTTACATTCTTGTTCTATAAGCATTGGGTAACGGATATGTAAAAAATAAAGGGTGAGTGCACAAGGCCTGTTCATTCTCAGGGCAAGAAACTTGACTGAAATTCCATTTTTCTTGGTAGAATGTGTCAGAAAAATGAGCGTCTTTCATTTTCTAGGATTTGTCTATCCCCAAAATTTTTGATGATTTTGTGTTTGTAAACACAAAGTCCAGATAATGTACACTTACAATGATTTAAAGAACATTTACCATGTCTAAAGAATTATAACAAACGAAACATGTAAAAACCCTACACAGCAAAGATGACAAATGTCACAAACAGAGATGAATTCTTCTTTTACAGAGTAAATTACCTGTGGCATTGAGAAACAGCAATGGATGCACAATCTGTTTTTAAGCCCAGGATGACTGATTTTAGGTGGGCCTGAGGCTTTTCCAAATAATCTCTCATGTATTCTGTAATTTCTCCCGGGTAGCCTGGGGATGAAGTTTTCTCTTCCCTCTGAGCTTCCACTTTTAAGCCCCTGAGAGCTGTTGAGAACTGGCCCAAGCTCTGGAAAACTGGCTCAGCCTCTATTCCTCCCCAATTCTTCTCCGTTCACCTTGGTTCTATGCACTTGTACTGTTCAAAACCCTGTTGCTTCAAAACAGCTTCACTACGGTTCTCAGAGATCTAAGGAATCATAACTTAAAACTTAACAAGGGGTAAGTTAAGAATAGCAAATATAAATTTCAGGAGAGAAATATGTTAGTGTGGCAGAATCATTAAACAGATCCTAACAGAGTTTCAAATGTGCCCGTAAACTGCCTGGGATCGTGTTAATATACAGGTTCTGATCCAGGACATTTGGAGAAAGAAACTAAGATTCGGCACATTTAACAAGCTCTGGGATGATACTGACACTGCCTATCTACATATTGGACTTGCAATAGTAACATTGAAAATTAAATCCTTCTGGCTTGAATCTTGCTTCTACCATCAACTAGTAACAATTATTTGGCTCAGTTACCCAAACTGTCTACATATTAGTTTTATCATCCTGAATGGGTAAAATAGTAACAAAAGTAATAATACCAACAGAAAGATAATCGTAGGAAAACACTACTAAGAGCACTACGTAAACAGCAGATATGTGGGTAAATATTTGGTATTGGCATCGTGAATGACCAGTGTTGAAACTGAGAAAAACAGAAAGCTAAATGTTGATGGCTGGAAGTAGATAACATAGGAAAAGGGAGTGCAAAAATTCCAACTGTACGGCAAGACAAAAGTTTTGTGAACGTTTCTAGTCTCTTTTCAAACATCACCAAGTTGAAAATAGGATTCTTACATGAATGTGACAGTCTGCTAGCTGTTCAGTGAGACAGGCTTCTTTGAAGAATAATAAGACAGTGTTCATTGCAACAACTGGACTCATCATGCTGTTTGTCAAAACTTGGAATAGCATCAGAGCTCCAGGGAGACATAACAGGGATCAGTGGGAAGGTTATTTTCTGAGCTTCAGGTTTCCTTCTGCCAAGTTGAGAGTAGAAGTTTGGCTGTCGCCAATAGTTCTTGGTCTCTCACCTTGTGTGGAGTGGCTTAACTTTTAAAGCTTTCTAGTGGTTCTCTTTTCAGGCTTCCAGGCTTTGTGTCTTTCAAGTAGTACAGTAAGCAAAAGGATGGGAGTGGGGGAACATGAAGTAAAAGGAATGGATAAATAATAAACATCACTATCCGCACAGTGTCTAATAGGGCAACCCAAGAAAATTACTTAAGAATGCAAAAATCTGACCAACAAAGGAAAAGGAAGGTATTTGAGCAGATCGGTACAATAGACAAGGAATAACTGAAGTGCCATTTTTTTTCAGACTTTTAGATATACATTTTGTCCCAGAGGAAAGTTCTCCTAGGCTACACTCTTCTGTTAGCCCTCTTCCCCCTCCCCACCCCCTCCTGGGCAAAAGCTTGCTCTATATGGCTGGGCGCTCTGTCTGCAAAACTTGACAACCTGCTCTGTAATGCAGAACAGCTGTGTTTCTGTCTTTCCCAGATTCTAAGCTTTGCCCTTTCACTGATTCTAATTAGATAGTTTCTGGGCCATCACACCCATATGGGCTGGACTGCAAGAGTGTGGAGCAAAACCTCATGGGCTAGGTCAGGAATGAAGGCTCTTAGCTGATGACATACTCATGATACCTAATGCATTTGTAATCAAATTCAACTCGAGGAGCTTGGCAGGTGCATGCTTGACCACTACAGATTTCATTCACGTAGCAGTTTGGATTTTTTAAAACAATTTCCAGCCCTTACAGCCAATCTGTTCTCTCAGAGAGAGACTCTTGGAATGCTGTCATGAGATGAAAAATATCCAGATAGCTAAAGCCAAGTTCCATGCGTCTGCCTCCCTCACCAGCTCAGCAGAGATGGAAAACAGAAATTTCAAGTGAAAATGATAGAGCCCTTGCTGCTGACAGAGATCCAAGAAACCCACAAGGGTTAGAGGAATGAAGTTATTTTTGCAAGGAATGGTGCAAAAGCTAGAAATAGTGAAGATAAAGAAATAGGCACAAATAAAAAAAATGAACCAAGTATCTTATTACAAACTATGTTTAATGAGTTCAAAGTAATGCATTCTCAATGAATTTCCTGCATTTCCAAGTTCTAATCTCTGATGAGGAAGATAAATAAACAAAACCAAAAAAAGATTAAATACTAATACGTTAGGTTATCTATGCTAACAGTTGCCCGAGCTGATGAAGACAAGTTTTACCCTTAATAATAAGGAGCTGATGAGAAAAAGAGCATAATACTGCATGTGTGGTTAATATATTTTTGTCAGCCTGGTACAGAGAGCGATGGAAACATGACCAGAGCTCAAAAACAAACAGAAATTATATACTGGCAACATACTTCACACTAGCAAATTACAGCACAGATCCTTTGTGCATGACATAATTATTTCTGATATTGGCCACTTGATCAGAGGATTCCATAATGAGAGAAAGAGGGAAACTCCCTAGTAATCTTGAGGGCTTTTTGATAAGAAAAATCAATCCAGAATCAAAGGTTCGGGCCTAAATTCTGGTGCGCCCACTAGAGACAACTCATCTACTCATAGTTTTTGAATCCATCATTTCTGAATTTCTGGAAAACAGAAATTTCAAGTGAAAATGATGGAGCCCTTGCTGCTAACAGAGAGCCAAGAAACCAACAAGGGTTAGAGGAATGAAGTTATTTTTGCAAGGAATGGTGCAAAAACTAGGAATAGCAAAGATAAAGAAATAGGCACAAAATAAAAAACATTAAAAATGGACAGGGAATTTTCCTAGGAAACACCCACGAATAGTTTCCATATTGACGCCGGGTCATTTTCACAGAAGCTTTTCAAAAATTTTATTGATGGGGATTATTTCCAAAGACATAGGTACAATGGAAGGTATATATATATATATATATATATATATATATATATATATATATATATATATATTTTTTTTTTTTTTTTTTTTTTTTTTGGTCCAGTCGTGGGGTCTGAACTCTGGGCCTGGGTGCTGTCCCTCAGCTCTTCAGCTCAAGGCTAGCGCTCTACCACTTGAGCCACAGCGCCACTTCTGGCTTTTTTCATTTTGCTTATGTGGTGCTGAGGAATCGAACTCAGGGCCTCAGGCATGCAAGGCAAGCACTCTACCACTGAGCCACCTTCCCAGCCCCATATATATTTTTTAAATAAAAATTTTCATCCACTTATCAAGTATTTCTTCGAGTTTGGAGTTTGCACTGTTCTCGGCACAGACATACAGTGAGGCATATCAACACTTAATGCCTAGCATCTCAGCTCCTTCAGTTGATCTGCTCTGTATGAAACTTAATATTTTAGTAGCTATTAAACATAAACAATAACAAAATAGTGTCAGAAAATCTGTTTTACAAGTCTTTTGGGGCTTAGGAAAAGTTGTTTGGATGATTCAGTTCTTAGAATAGCATTAAATCAAGAGAGAAAAGTGGAAATGACCAATATTGATGAAATAATACACAGTGACTTTGAGTTCTTATGTAATCCTAATAGCACTTTGTATAAAGTGCCCATATTTTTGTGGTTTTTAGTAGTGCAAATTAATGCTAAAGAATGAGCATCATTGTGAAATTTTAATACATGCGTATAACACACTTTGATTCCCCATTGTCTTTTCCTCTCCCAACTTTTTCTTTTTTGCTAAGGGTCCCTGGAATATAAAGTTTACATATCTTGTTAATGTGGGCCATATACGATACAAAGTGGAAGAGCCTGGATATTTTTTTTGTTTTGGTTTTGGTTTACTTGGAAGAGATACTCTGCATTACAATTAATTAAAGCTAATTCATTGAAACGATTTGTTTTCACAAGTATTTTTCCCATATATGTTGTCTCTTAAAAGAGTAAAAGAAAGTGCCTCTAATAAAAACTACTTTTTAATGATTTCTTAATTTTACACGATTATTACAATCTAACATACAGATTTTTTTTCATTAAAATTGAAAGATGGGATGACAAAAATCAGATAGGCCCAAAGAATCCATTTTGGGGGAGTTGTATCTGTTTTTGTTTTGGTTTGTGTTTTGAACTTGTAAATTAATTATTTAAAAATAGATTTAGCTTTAAAATCTAGTTTTTGATATTCTCTTTCATTTCTCTTTTCTCTGTCCTTCACCTCTGAGTTAATTCCTGTTTCCCATGCTGGAGTTTTAAACAAAAATCCCAGTTGAACAGGAGGGATGAGTTTGTGCCTCTGGTCCACAAGAGAAGTGGTAGGGCTCAAATTCTACAATGATAAAGCCACAGTTTTAGGTGAAGTCTTATTCCTGATTTGACTTGATCTCTGATAAGTTTATCACTCCCTTTCCACCCTGTATCTCACTCTTCCCTTCTCTCCCTCCTTCTCTCCCCTTCTCTCCTCTTCCCCCGGCTCTCTTTGCTGTGCTTTGGATCAAACCCAGTCAAGTGTTCTAAATGTATGTAAAACACTAGTTTCACTCACCTGAAAAGAGACACTGATATTCTAAAGTGTGACATTTCTTTCACAGTTCTTCTAACCATTCTGGCAATATCAAACCAGTTTAGGCTTACAAGAGTAAAGCTGTATGTAGGTAGAGTAAAGCTGTATGGAACTTTCTAAATAAAACCACATGTTTTACTTGGATGTTAGTGGTAGCACTTAGCATTTTCTCAGGGAAGAGATTTAGTCCAGACTTCTTTGTCAAACTCTTGACATCCGTGGAATAACCTTAGGACCCCACCCTCAACCCCTAGTTGATTGCCAGAGGGCATTGTCCACTCTTAGAACACACTGCGTTACCTAGTGGAGGTCTAAACCTATGGAGTAACAGTGACCCCCAGTGGTGAGTAAGGTGCTCTTTTTTTCCAAATGCCAATGTGGGGATTGAATTAATTAAAATACTCACCATCCAGTTCATCCTTTTGGTAATAGGAGGCCAGACTAAAGGTGCAATGATCGAAGGTTTTACAGAACTGTTGAAACAAATGAATTTATAACCATTCTATGTCATGCAGGCTGATAAGCGCAAAAGCAGTTCTGCCTAATGCATATGTCCTCTCGTTTATTTTTTCTAGTCTTTGAAGCCATCAAATCATGCTACCATCCAGAGTATAGTGAGAGCTGTGGGAGTCGTTCCCGGAATTCCTGAGCCTTGCTGTGTTCCTGAAAAGATGTCCTCACTCAGCATCTTATTCTTTGATGAAAATAAGAATGTGGTGCTTAAAGTATATCCTAATATGACAGTAGAGTCTTGTGCTTGCAGATAATGGGGCAAAGAACTCATTTGAATGCTTAATTTGATTATTTCCATGGACTTTTATTTTGCACTGCCAATGCATTTTGTCCCAAAAAGTTTCTTTTTTTTGTAGTCGAAAGAGAATGAACAAATAGATTGAAGATATCCGCTAGGCAGAACTGAACTGTATTTGTGTCTGAATGTAACTAAAAGCAAGATTTTTGAAAATGACAGCTATTGCTTTTCCTTTTAATTACAAAAGAAAAACTTTCATTCAAACTGCTTTAGAACTGCTATAGAACACACTGATTTATTTTTGTAATGGGCTTTAAAAGTAGATCGAAAAACCAGCAGTAGCTAATCATTGATCTCTCATCTACCAAGACAAAAGGGAAATAGAGAGTAATTTCATATTTTAATAGGCTTATTGCCTTAAATTCCTGAGCATCCCAGCCAGTGCTAAATAATCTAATCAATTGTGATGTTTATCTTAAAATTTTTTGAGACTTGCTTGCCCTTGAGTTTTCTCCACAAGTCATTGTAAACCTTAAGTAAATTTATGCTGAGTTTTAAGTAATGTGTGTACATGTGCCAAGTCTCTGTGCCCTCTGTAAGAAGTCAGCTTGATAGATTTCTATAACCCAGGATATTCAAAATACTTAGTGTTTAGCTTTATGTTCTGGAAAGCTGCATTTGGTTATGTAAACCCCGCCAAGAATGATGGAATGACCCAAGAATATATGCAGAGAGTGATCACTTAACCAATTTAATTGGAAATGCTGTTATTTTTATTCCATTGCCTCCAAGAAAGGGAATCAGCAATTCAATGTTGAAAACCCGGATGTAGTTTCTTTTCTCTTTCACAAGAATTTACAATTTTTTTCCTCCTAATTTGAACTCAAGATTTCCTTGTGCAGTACTGGATGGACTACTAGAAATCTCCTTTAAACGATCAGTTTCATTACAATAGTGTATTTATTAATTTCTCAATCACCAAGAAAGAGAATCAAATACAGACTTCAGTCTACTTGCTCCTCCCTCCTCATTTCCAATCGTCATAATTAACGCCCCTTAAAATTCTGTCCTTGAAAAATCTCGCACTCATTATATTTTCCTGACAGGATAGAAGTGATTTCAGGCCATAGATAGTCACTGATGTATCTGTGATTAGTCTGCATTTAAGTTTAGCCTCATCTGGTGATTAGAAATAAGTATAGTGTTTCAGAGCCCCTGTGGTATCAGAAGTCAAAAAGATTGGTTTTATTTCTTACTTGTTTTTATGGGGGTTCAGTCATCTCATAAAGACTCATGTATCATCTATTTTGTAAAAGGCACAATATTAACTATGTATCTTAATGCCTACACCCATAAAATAAAAAGTTGACCATTTGAGTTGGATGGCCCTGTAGGAAATGAAAGGTTGGGTATCTAACATGAGTTTATTATTTGGGACTCTTCCTTGAAGGGAGATAGTGATAGATATGAAAACATTGCAAGGATTTCTACTCATAAACTCAGTGCAGGAGTGGTCCATACCTCAATGTGGAATTTTCTGTGGTCTACATGGTATATTATTGGAAGACATTTAAAAGATGATAGCCATAAAAAACACATTATTTGCAACTTTTGAAGAAGTATAAGTAAGTTGGTGTAGATATGTGTTAACTCCCAGACGAAAAAAAGGATTAAGTTTTTGTGTCTAATTGCTGGATTTCCTCTAGGATATTTTTGTTTTGTAATAAAAAGCTAAAGATTCAAACCAAGATAAGGATGAAATTACTTTGTAATACATTTCCTTACAAAGTTATATAAAAGAAACTGGCTGTATTGGACATCATATACTAGTCATATTGTCTTTCAACAAGAGGATGTTTCTTTGTCTATAGCAGATTCAATGAAATTTTTAACTTAGTTTTCCCTAGAGATGGATTTTTTTCAAACTTATGGCAATTCTTAATTATCAAGTATCCACCTTATATTCAGAAATATCTCTTATATTTCTTAGTTTGAACCAATACCTGCTGGTATAGATTGAATGTTAGAGGGATCAAAAATCTTCTACACAATCAACAAGTTCAAGTACCAACTAATTACAACTTTATCTTAAGACATAGTAAAAGAGCTTAGCTAGACACTTTGATTTCTGGGTAACTTCTAGCCATCATTTCAACCTCTACTGAATTGATCACATATTGTGGGAAATATGGGAATAATTTTCTTCCCAAATAATAAATAAATATTAATTTTCAGTAGTGAAGGTTGAGGTAAATGGATTAATGTTTAAATTAATAAAAATGTATTTGAAATGAAAATGTAAGTGCCTACTTTTCAATTTATTATGTACTAGTGTCCATATTCTTCCTACATAGATTTTTTGGGAAACCTTCCAGTATTAAATTGACATTGATGCAGGAACTACATTTATAAAGGCTTTTTATAAATCAATGCCCTTCCCTTCGCTCAGTCATATTCATAACTATTCCTTAATGTGTACTTACCCATGCGCACACACCTACACACACACACACACACACACACACACACACACAAATCATTGAAGAAAAGAATTTTTTCTAAAATTCCAGTTAAGGTAGTTCCAGTATCTATATGTGTATTTTAAGAATAATTTGTTGTAACTGTGTAAATACTATACAATTGGTAGAATTTGGAGTTATATAACTTACCCTGGAATGTTGGATTCCTCAGATTTCAGGATTCCAGATTAATTTTCACACCCACCTCTTCTATACTATCTGGTGATCACTTAATCATCGTTATTCAATATAATATGTTAGCCTCTTAATCTTTCTGTATAAAAGCTCCAACTTCCCATTTGATATTTTTATAAGCCATTGTTGGGAGTGATACTGTCATCAGGCTGAGTTACACAAGTTTTCATCTAATTACACTAATTGGTTGTTCATGCCATAGTCACTTTTCTCTGCTAACAAATAACTATTACCTGGTGTATAGTTCTTGTAACATTTACTACTTATTGAAGCAAGGCTGGTTGAGAGAAGAACTATGCTTGCTGATGTGTAATATTAAAGAGGTGATTAAGAAATTGTGGATTAAATCTGACTTCTCTGCATAGCTTTTCTTCCTCAGAGAATTGTATTTGCTTGTAGTTTGTAGGTGATAAAAATGATCCTGCCTTTCTAAAAGCAAACCCTTCCCTTCATCTTGTCATACTTATTTCTGTAAATGTTTTAGTTGAGAATTTAATGCTTGTACAGTCAATGGCAATTAAAAAATTTATATATATTATATGTATATGGAAAAACGTTAAAGATGCTTTTAATTTATTTAATGACTGTTGCTTTTCTATATTGGTAATAATTTTCATTTTTAGAAGGTGAGAAAACTACTTTTTCATTCTAGTTCCTAGAAGAAACACTAAATTTGGTTCTTTAGTCAAATCCACTTAAAGAGTGTATCATAGTGAAGCTTCACTACTGATGGATTGAGCTTTGCTGATTTTGTATCATTTTCCTCCAATAATGAAGTGCTTTTCATTATATATTATGAGAATAAAAGATGCTTAATTGAACATTTTCTTGCATTCTTTTCTATTTATTATGAAACACTATTTTCTAAATTGTTTCCAAATATGATGCATTTGAAAAGAGAGAAATAAGCTGTGGTACAGAGTTGAACATTTCAAAATGGTATCATGAAAGGAGCATCATAGTGTATTATCCACATAACATGATTAACATTATGAATACTCCTAAAATATACTCATAAGAGTGCTTTCTGAAATAGGGAAATGTAATTTGAATCATTACATATGAGAAGCTCTGCATCAAGCTCATGCTGCTTCTAATGCTAGCTACCCGGGAAGCTGAGAACTGAGGATCCTGGTTTGTAGCTAGCCCATGCAGAAAAGTATGAGAGACTTATCACCAATCAACCAATTAAAAGGCAGATGTAATGGTGGTTCTAACCTTGAACAAAAAAGATTGAGGGACAGTGCCAGGCTCTGAGTTCAAGCCCCAACAAGTACTGGTACCAAAAAACATCCAAAAAATAAAAGGAAAGAAAGAAAGAAAGGGAGAGAGACAGACAGAGGGGTGGAGGGAGGAAGGGAGGGAGGAAGGAAGAAAAGAAGGAAGGAAGGCAGGAAGGAAGGAGAAAGAGGGAAAGTAAAAGAGAGAAAGAGAAAGATAGGAAAAAGAAAGAATGAAAAGGAAAATAAGAATTAGAAAAGCTCTACATCTTATTCCTGGAGATTTGGATTTAAAAAAAAAAAAATGTCCTGACTATCTGTCTCACTATTAGTTCAATAGTGACTTTATTTTGACAGTCATTATTGTTAATGCCAATTTTACAATGATAAGGATTTAAATTTAATTAATCTTATAATTGGGTTGTGGTTTAGATTTTTCCTTAAAGATAAATTAATGCCTTGAGGAAAAGAAATAAAATAGGCCAGACAGGTACTGGTGGCTCATTCCTGTAATCCTAGCTCTCCTGGAGGCTGAAATCTAAGAGTCATGATTCAAACCCAACATGGGCAGGAAATTCCTTTAGAGTCTCCTCCCAAATAACTACTAAAATGGCAGAAGTAGAGATGTAGTTCAAGTGGTAGAACACCCTCCTTGAGTAGAAAAAGCTAAGGAACAGTACACAGGTTCCTGAGTTCAAGCCCCAAAACTGACAAATTAATTAAGTAAGTAAATAAATAAAATATGCCTTCCAATTTCATTTTCTAAATCTGTTAAATTATGATTTTGAGTAACACCATTTTGAGCACTTTAATGTTTGGTTTGAGTTATATCTGTTTTTCTAGTTGCATTTAGTACAATACTGGATTCTAGGCTTGTACACATTGCTAAATTTTCCTTCCTGACATTTTCATTTTTACCTAAGTGAGCTTCAAAATCCTTTCTTATTCTGATATACTAGATTCAATGATCCAAATATCCATATTAAGTCAATACTTGGAAACATTGTTGTTTTGATAATGTCATAAAGGCAAAATAAATAACAGAAGTCATGACGAAAAGGAATGTGAGAATCTAAGAGTGCACCAGTGGCTCATGCCTGTAATCCTGGCTACTCAGGAGGCTGAGATCTGAGGATCACAGTTCAAAGCCAGCCCACGCAGGAAAGTCTGTGAGACTCTCATGTCCATTAAACACCAGAAAACTGGAAGTGGTACTATGGCTCAAGTGGTAGAGTACTTGCATTGAGCTGAAGAGCTCAGGAACAGCACCTAGGCCCAGAGTTCAATCCCCACAACCGACAAAAAAAAAAAAAAAAAAAAGAGTGAATAGATGTCTCTTCCCAAAGATCAAATCATAAAATGTGTCTTCTATCATACAAAGTTGGTAATAAGACTTTTCTACCTTCATATCTGTATTTAATTTAAAGTTTCTAAACTCTCATTTTAATAGTAATAACTAGTTAAAACAACAACAACAACAAAAAGAAAAATTAATCAGAGGTTGGGGGAATGACACAAGCAAAGATTACCTGTCTATCAAGAGAAAGGCTTTGAATTCAAATCTCAATATCACACACACACACACACACACACACACACACACACATAGATTTTATCCATTATTATTTAGAAAGTAAGTACATTATGGTAGTTAGAAGCTCAGGCTTGGAATCAAGCAATTTGCATTAGAATCATAACTTGGTTATTTCATATCTCTGTGACTTTAAGCAAGTTTTTAAGCCTCTCTCTGGTTTCCTGGCCTAAAAGGAAAACAAAGCACCTATTTTGCATTATTGTATAAAATACACAGTATTCCTAGCATAAAATAAATGTTCTATAAAATTAGCTTTTGGATTCATTAACTGTACTTCCTACAGTTCTAAGAATGAGCCTACCTGACTCTGAAATGTGGTGGGCATGATTCTCATGTTACCTGTCAAGGCCAATAATCGGCTTTCCTTAGGTTAGAGCCATGTGAAAGGAGTCTATGCAGCTGTACCCATGCTCTAATAGTCCCGTTCTTTTCCACTTTTCCACGTATGCTTGTACTTCAAGAAAGTCAGTAATTATCCTATGATCGCTCAGAGTTCTAGTATATTTGAAGGAAACAAAACAAACATATAAGGAGCAAAAGGTAAATTTGGGTAATGGCAATGTTTGGCTATTGTTTGAGGCACTTTCCAGATGCATTGAACTTCTCTGCTCAATTTCAGAAAAGCTCCAAGGGGTAGAGAGACATCTTCGAAGATGGAAAAAAAATATATTCTAAGGAGAAAAACTGTGAAAAGGGCAAGAAAGACGAAGCTATATGCTCTTAGTTCCTATTTATTAACATCATCATTCATGCAAAAAGAAAGACAGCAGATAATGACAGACAATGTTGCTCTAACACTGCTTTCTCTGAACAAGTACACGGGGATTTCTATTTGTGTCTGGGGCAGCTGGAAGTAGGATGTTATTAAGAGCCTCCCATCATCCACTGCAATCATGTGCATATGGTTTGGGTGTATTTCAAAGGTTCATGCATTAGAAGCTTGCTCCTCAGTGTGGCAATGTTGGGAAACCTTGAAGAAGTGGATTCTACCTTGTGCAAGGTGATATTGCCTGAGGAAGGGATTAATATCAGCTTTCTAGAACCCAGTCTTGTGAACAAGACTGGAACTTCTTGTTCTCGCTCTTCCTGTCTCATCCATCTCTCTTTTCCCTGTGTTCCTGCTGGGAATACCTCGCCAGACCCAGCACCATGCTGTTTTGGACCTTTAATTCTGCAATGGTTACATAAACCTTTTTTTCTTTATTCATTACCTAGTCTCAGGTAGAGACTTTGATGTTCTAATGGAAATGGACAGATTACTCTCCCTACAATACTGCCATATAGGGGGAAAAATGTGTCCTTCACTGGGGACAATTGAGTTTTATTTAGTCCTCATCTTTTTCTAGAACAGTGAAAAATCGCCCCGAGGGCAATAAGTAATTTAGTTCTAGAAAAAATTAAGTTGTAGGGCTGGGAAGGTGGCTCAGTGGTAGAGTGCTTGCCTTGCATGCATGAGGCCCTGGGTTCTATTCCTCAGCACCACATAAGCAAAAAGAAAAAAGTCAGAAGTGGTGCTGTGGCTCAAGTGGTAGAGCGCTAGCCTTGAGCTGAAGAGCTGAGGGACAGCACCCAGGACCAGTGTTCAGGCCTCCCCCCCCCAAAAAAAAATTAAGTTGTAGAGTAGCAGGTGTTTCTTCTCCCTTACATTCCCTTACTTGCCCCCTTCCCCCACACTTGAAGATGAGGAATAGGAGAGGGAGAAAAGAAGAACAGAGACTTACCTGAACTGAACATCACTGATGCTGGGATAAGGGTATGATTGTGATCTCATAAAAATATCAGCCAAACTACTGATCAGAGTCTGCACACAAGTAAGTTGTCATCAAGTTACAGTCAAAATTGGAATCTACCTTAGGAAGCTCAGGCCAGATGTGAACGCAGCGGTCTAAAGAAAGAATCATGCAAAAGATTTTCCCCACAATGGACTTGGATAAGAGAAAGTTTGGCGCTTGTAGGACATCAGCTTTGCTTTCTAGTGTTATTCCATCATGATAAACACTGACATACATACACATGAACCGAGCATGGATTTTAAAAATGATTATAGAGTTTATAATTTCATTAAATCATCTTAAAAAAATAAATGGCAGCAATTAATGACATCATAACCAAATGTTGGCAGTTGAAACAGTCCTGAATGTTGTGTAGAAGCTGGAGCCTGGTATCAGCAAGGTGAATTGGAAGACTTAGCAGTGTTTGTAAACTCTGGATGCAGAGGTAGATGGCACATCTGTCCAGAGAGTGTGCATCCAGATGGAACCAGACCATTTGGAGCTGTGTTTCAGCTCTCCTTGATTTGAAGCATATCATTTAACACTTCTATGAGCTGACAACTTATTACAGAAAGAGGCTCTAAGAGGACGAGCTAGGATGAAGAGCACTTTGAAATTATTTCTAAGATCATTACTAGTTTCTTGTTCCTCTTGTGGGGTGTTAGAGTGATCATCTAAAATTTTATACACTCCAATGAACTCTGGCTGAAGACACAGAGTGTTGAGATATGGAGTCCATCTTTAGACAGGATTTTTCTGTCTTGTTTCTGTCTTATTTTGAATTCTGCTCAGCACATAAGAAAATTGTTTCAGCAGGGTGCAAGTGGCTCATGCCTGTAATGCTAGCTACTCAGGAGGCTGAGATCTGAGGCGCGCGGTTCAAAGCCAGCCTGGGCAGGAAAGTCCATGACTCTTATCTCCAATAAACCACCAGAAAACTGGAAGTGGAGCTGTGGCTCAAGTGATAGAGCACTAGCCTAGGGACAGTGCTTAGGCTCAGAGTTCAAGTCCCATGACTGACAAAAATAAAAAAGTTTCATACCTTGAGAACAAAGGAGAAACCTCATAAGAACATACACTGATTTAGAGTCAGATGTAATATTTTCTCTAAATAAGAAATCTTAAAATATACCTTGGACTTAGTTATCATTCGTTCTCTTTCAAACTTCTGGAAGAAAAATTGAATTTGAGAGAAGACTTTTTAGCCTCTGGTGTGGTGGTTAGGGACATAGAGATGATGGTCTATCTGGCTCAAGTCTAATCTGAGTTAGACCATAAAGAAAAAAATAAAATAAATGGAAAATGGGATGACGAATTCCACCCATTTAATTAGTGAGCTTCCTATGGCTATAATAAAATACCCCCCAAATCATTAACTTATATAGAAAAAAGGTGTACTTTGGCTCACAGGTCTGAAGTTTCCCAATCTGAGACTAAGTGCCACTGGTGGCGCAGTGTCTCATGGTGAAAATATGTGCTGGAGCAAGCACTGACCTCATGGGGCGGAAGGGAGGAGCTACAGAAAGAAGAGACCAGGATCCCCTTGAGAGTTTATTCCTCATGACTTGACGACTTTCCACTGGGCCCTACTTCTAAAGGTCTCAACACCCCCCTTAATACCACTTTAAGGAGCTTTAAGACATGTAAGTCAAGCCCAGAGAAACAAAGGATGTTTGTTTTCTCTCCTATGTGGAAGCTAGACTTACTCTGTAAATATATAAATATATGCTTCTCGGCGGTATCCATGTGTATACAAGTATATTAATGAAATATGATAGATTCAGGAGAGAACTCAAGTGATGTCATTCCTTAGGAAGATGGTCTAACAAAATAAATACCAGGAATAGGGAACTGGAAAGTGGAAGAGTGGGAACGAGGAAAGGAGGTTAGAAGAAAGAAGAGAGGAAGGAGGAACAGGGAAAATTCAATGTATATTCTCCAGAATTAAGAAAATGGAGGGCTGGGAAGGTGGCTCAGTGGTAGAGCGCTTGCCTTGCACGCATGAGGCCCCTGGGTTCGATTCCTCAGCAAAAAGAAAAAAGCCGGAAGTGGCACTGTGGCTCAAGTGGTAGAGCGCTAGCCTTGAGCTGAAAAGCTGAGGGACAGTGCCCAGGCTCAGAGTTCAGGCCCCACGACCAGACCCCCCCCCCAAAAAAATAAAAAGAAAATTGAGGGAAAGGTTAAAGTTGGGAAGGATGGAAAAGGATGATGAAATGGGTCCCCTTGATCAAGATTCATTTTATTCATATACTACTTTGTTGAGTGGCAGCTCCTTTATAGTGCTACCTCAAGATAAAAATAAAAATTTTACAGACATGCATCTTTGAAGGACATTCATTCTAATCATAACATCACTGGCTATTTATTAATTGGAACAATTTCCTGTGTTTAAGAATTTGTTGTTATTATTATTAAGATTATATACAGAGGGTTTAACATTTTATGTGTCAGGTAATGAATATTTCTTTTTGGGCAATGCCACTCCTTTCTTTGCTTTTTTTTTTTTTTATTGTGAAAATACTGTACAGAGGGGTTACAATTACAAGGGCAAGATAATGACATTTCTTATCAAGCATTGTAGCCTCCTCCTTTGTTTCCCCTTCTCATCCTTTCGCATTGCTTTTTTTTTTAAAAAATTCAGAGGCAAGCCCTGGACTTTTGGAACTTATGTAAAATAATTATTCTGATCATAAAGCTTCTCACCGAAAAATGTATTTGTTTTGAACTCCTGGAAATTTGAAGTGTGTTACCATGCTCAGTTCCCGAGTCAAGAAATCTTTAGTAGTAATTTATTCATTAATTTATATAAGCAGTATGTATTGTAGAAACAAGCTAAAGAAAAAAAAAAACAACTATCCAGTCAAACAAACAAACAAAACAAAATAAGTTCTTTAGTCATCTGCATAACAGCCTCAATTTTAGTTCTGGCCTAACTTTTCAAGGTCTGGCATCCAACTACTCAGAAAAATTCTCTAGTGGACAAAGGAGTTGGAAAGCTAGAGTCCAGATTGTACAAATGCCATAACCGCTAGCCATATGTAGCTACTTAACTTTGAAATAATTAAGATTGAATAAAATAAAAAAATTGAGTCCTTCAGTTCAACTAACACCATTTCAAGCACTCAATAGAATGTGCTATTAATGATTACCTTTATTAAACTGTACAGAGAGTTGTGGGACAGCACTGATCTAAGAGATAAACATGAAATAATTTCACCTTAAGTCCATAAAACATGTTTTTTTCTTGTTTCTCTGAGGCAAACAAGGTGCAGGAAGAGAAAGGAGCTCTTCAGCCAATACACAGCCCCTGGAAAATGTAAAAGCCTCCACGTTCTCCTGATGGACTAAAACTTGAAAAACCATTACAAATTTATAACCCATACATAGGTTATGTGTTAATCGCTCTCTGATGTAAGAGCTGCCTTGGGTCATTTCTCTTGGCATTGAGTCCGGTTTTTACTCACCAGCAGTTTATAATACAGATGTTAATTAACATTTGAACACAGCTGTGCTTCTCAGTCCTGTGTTACACAACCAAGAAAGCTTCTAGCACATCTTTCCTTTGATTCTAAACAATTTAAGATAAAATTAAATCTGCCTGCAGTTATTCCCCATTCAGACATTCAGATTCACTTTTGTAAGAAACTCATCTTGTGCTCTTATGAATTTAGAGTATATGTAGATGCATGGGCAGACAGACAAAGATAACCAGTTAAGCATACAGTATTAAATCAGTTTACCCTGATTGTCCTCAGCAGTTATTTCAAAGGATTTGTCTAGGCAAAGGCATTTGTTAGAACAAAGTAAATTTCATAGAAGAAAATCACAATGTTATATGGCAGCATGAATACTGAATCATTTATTGTTGCTTAAAACTCAGTTCTCAGAGACAATAAAATAACAGAAGGAAACTTTGAAATGGAATGTGTAAACAATGATAAATAATTGGGGAATGACAATACAAATGAACAAAGGGGATATATGAAGTATTAAAGATGAAACGTTTTATCTAGGCACTAGTAGCTCACATCTGTCATCCTAACTATTCAGGATGCTGAGATCCGAGGATTGTACTTCAAAGCCAGCTGAGCTGGAAAGGCCTAGCAGACTTTAATCTTCTATTAACTACCAAAAAGCTCAAAATGGAGGTGTGTCATAAGTGACAGGGTACTAGCCTTGAGCAATAAAGCTAAGGGATATCACCCAGGCCCTGAGTTCAAGCCCCAGTATAGCACACACACACACACATACACACACACACACACACACACACACACACACACACACACACAGTTGAAAATTTTCAAACATTTTGTCTAAGAAACAAGTAAATAAGAATCTTCTAAAGAGAGTAGAGTTCTAAGCATTTGTTTTGAAATTCCCATGGCTCAGAATTCCAGTCAGTAGAGATCTTTACCCAGAATCTCTTTCTCATGGAATCCCATTCTGTTATCCCTTTCTCAAATATGATGTGTGGAGACAAAGACAAGCCTTTGAACACATGCATGCACAATAAAGTTAAGGAAAGTGTTTCTCCAAATACATTCCGCATGTGACCGGCAAATCACCATTAAACTCAGCCCAATTCTTTCTGATACACCTGCATTCTGATTTTCTGGAGAGGAAAGAGAGTGGAAACTTTTAGAAGCTATCAAACTCCTCTTAAATCAACCAGGTAAATGACTTACACATGGCTTTTAGTATTCACAGGAGCCCAAATAATATGGTAAGGAACAAATACAATCCACAGTAATGCACACAAAAAAATAGAAAGAACCCACAGTTTATTCCTGACATGGTGAATAGCATATTTATGTAAATACATTGCATACCTGAAAGTACTATACAATATTAGGTGAAATTGATTTCTATCCTGTCCATTTGTATCCTATCCATTTCTAATAATCCAAACCAAAGAAAAACGTCCTACTTTCTAATTTTGTTAATTGTACTCTTAGTTATTATAGGTATGATGTGCATAATAAAAATCATATAGTTTAAAAGCCTTAAAATTAACCTAGATATTAATAATGGTATTGGTAATATCTTTCACTAACTTCTTGTCATAACATTGAGTTTAATCTTAATAGCAGTGGAACCTGAAATTTGGGGAAGCTAGATAACATTTTCAAGATCTAACCGCCAACAAAATGTGATATTTAAACAGATCTTTCCAAATGCAAAGCTAATGGCACAGGCACTATCATTTGTAAGCTTACTCTATTAACTGTAATTACAGTTTGCAATGATAAATAGCATGCATGGTGCTGCACTATGAGGTTTTATTGTTATTCTCCTGCTAAGGCCATGGAAAATGAGGCCTGGAGATAAGCAGAGTTTCTAAATTTATGTGGCAAATTGCAATATTCTTTCTATTTATTATTTTGCTTTTATCACAGCATTATTTATTTATCATCATTTATTCATCTCATAAAAATTTGTTAAGCTCTGTGCTTGGCACTATGGAATGACTGGAACTTCAAGCACAAATAAGACCATGTTGGCACTTATGTTCAAATGGTTCAGAGTCTAGTAGGCTCAACATGAAACTAGGCAGGCAAAGCAAAGTGACCCTACAGAATGCCAAGGAAGCTGGGTGGTACAACAACCCTCCCACTTTGAGGTGCCCAATATATAATGCAGAAATCAGCAATCAGCAACAGCCATTCTTGACCCAATAAGCGGTAGAGATGATTGTCACTGCCTTAGGCTGACCATCAGAGTATAATTATCCAAATACTGGAAATCTAGGCAGACTGCCAAGAACCACCCTGAAAGTGTAGGGACCATTTCCTGGCAGCTGACACTAATAGTTTCAGGGCATCTGGTCATGAATTCACTGAACATTTATTGGGCATGTACAATATGCTGGGCTAAGAATGTAAATAACATACTATAGGGGACAGTACTGTGTGAATGAGAGTTACATAATATGTATACACACAGGACTCATGCTTGGGGAGTTAGCTGATTCTCCCAACCCTCTGCCCTGAAGAAATCATCCAGATCCAGTTTGGATAATAAATCACCAACCATTGTAAATGTCATACAATTAAAGTATCACATTAAGAGTCTTATAACCAGAATGACCATCCATCTCAATTTTCCCAGGGCCAGCTGCAGACTTCATATGGCCTTGGCATAACTAAATCATTGCCCTTTCATCATCAAAAATTATCTCATTTGTTTAACAAATTATATGGTCAGCCAAGTTACGATAGAGGCTAATACCTGCTTTGCTAATACAGGGAATGTCTTGATTTTCATGGCCAGAACACTGAGTGGGTGATAGGCATTCTGATTATGTCACTTCACCCTTTATAAGAAGTAAATGCAATGGTAATATCCCAGTTTGATAGATAAGAAAATCAAAGTTTTATATAGGTCAGTTAATTGTCTAATTGAAATCACATACTACTGCTGGTAACAGGAGGATTCAGGCATACAACTGTCTTGTTCCACTCTAGTTGAATGTAGAATAAGCTCAGCAACAATATTAAGGCCTACAAAAGTATATCCTCAGGAAGTTACCTGCCCAGTGCCCAGGTAAGACACAATTATAACCTGAAATCTGTGTAGACAGGGTGTGAAGGATGTCCCTGACCCAACCATGAAAGGTATATTCCCATGTTACCCCTGCTAGCCCTCTGTCTACACATAACAGTCATTATCTTCAGCTCTAACACATGCGTGTGCACACACATGTGTGTATTTCAGTCATTGGGATTGAACCAAGGGCCTAGCACATGCATGCAAATGCTCTTCTACTTGAGCCATGCCTTCCCCCAGCCCCTTTGTTCCTATTTTGTTTCTGAGATAGGATCTCAATAACTTTTCTCAGGCTCGCCTTGCACTGGGTCTTCCTATCTGCCTACAACTAGAATGATGAGTCAGAGACACCAGGCTGGGTTAACTCTCACATTTTGAATTTGGCTGCAATATGCCATGTCCTTTAGGGGGTTGTGTGCAAACTGAGGGGATGTGTCCAGACCATGTAACTTTTCTATATTCCTTTGAGAGAGGGTCTTTGTAAGTTCTTTATTTACCTCCCTCCATATGGAATCCTCATGTAATGTCTAAGGGATATGAAGAGATTTTTTTCGCTAGCAAAATGGAAATTTTATGGTCTATGAGAAGATGCATCTCTTTTGTTAACCCCTTTATCTACCTCTGCAGTGCTATAAACGGAAACAGGAAATTATACTTTCGGATTAGAAACATCCTGGAAGTATAGTAAAAAATTTCATGATAATGTGCCCTAATAGCACAGTCTTTCTCTTTTTCAATAAAATTGCTTAATTGGTTTATTTTCTAATAAAAGTCATCTATCATACCTGTGGGAAATGTAGGCAAGAGAAAAAGGTATTAGAGGAAAGTAAAAATTGCCTATAATTTCAGTACTCAGAGATAAGCACTAGCAATGTTTGAAATTTGACCATTATGGATATTTTCCATGGGAATTCACATGTAAACACACTATGTGAACTGCCCATATTCATTTGCAAGCTGTATTTTCTTTCAGATATTATACTATTTTAGGCTTTACATGTAAATACTATTTCAGTACAATACAATATTTATCAAATATTTTAACACTCCAACATGGCAAGATATTATAGCCCATTTCTGCTGTCTAATTTTTCATTACATTAAATGCTACACTGAAGATTAGTACATACACAGCTGTGGGTAGTTATACATCCAGTTGTTGCTTTTAAACATACTCTGAAAAAAAATCTTATCTTCCACAGTCTGCCTTCCATCATTAAGCTATTCTCCAAATGAATTGCCAATACTTATTCCTTTCTTCATCTTTTCTCCATAGCCCAAAACCTATTACTTTTCTTGAAACTCTGCTGCTCTAACCAGAATTTTCAATGTCTATTATTATAAATTGATTTTAGTTAATTAAAAGTTAACTTGACTGCTAATAAATGTAAATAGTTCATATTATTGGATATTGGTAATGTTTTTCTTGTCACTATGAAATTTATATTTTTGTTATTAATTTATAAGGAATCTTTTATATGTTAATAATAGAATATTGTTTTTGTTTTTGGTCTCAGTACTATGGCTTGAAATCAAGGATTTGAACCTAGAACCTCACTCTCTTGCTTGTTTTTTTCACTCTGGGCTGGCACTCTGCTACTTGAGCCATATCTCCACTTCCGACTGTTTTTTCTGTTTTGGTTTGTTTTGGTTTGTTTTTTTTGCTGGTGAAGATAAAAGTTTCATGGACTTTTCTGCCCCGGTTGTCTTTGAACTAGGATCCTCAGCTCAGATCTCAGCATCCTGATTAGCTAGGATTTTAACTACAATTCACCAGCACCCAGCTGATCTTTCACCCAATGGTCACCTGTGTTTTGCTGGTTATCAGATTATCTTATTGACTATACACATATATATCTATATGTATGTTCATTTACATGTGTACACAGAAAAGAGATATACGTGTAAAGCTGCGAATATGTAGGACAACATACACAGATTAATATTCATGACATATCCTCCTTTCTACCACTTAGAAGTAATTAGCTAGCCCTCAGTCTTCTATATGGAACTGTCTTGTGGATTTCTGTATACACAGTCTCTGTAGCTTTTGCTTTGGTTTAAGTCTCTTTATCCACGCAGCTAGATGCTAGTGTGTTATTCTGACCGCTAGAGGGAGTCCAGCCATTAGCCTGAAGAATGAAGACCGCAGGCTTTCTATCCTAGCTTTGAGGTCACAGAAGGTGATCACTGCAGGGTGATCAGGCAGCTCTTCCTTCCAAGTGCTACAATTCCAGATAAGGCCGGAACTCCTTTTCTCCATTTTGTGAGCTGTTTTTCCTCTGTGAGGCTGATCAGTGGAATCTTGAAATAGCATTTGGATATCCATAACATGCACAATTCACTGTCTCTTTCTCTGTGTTGTCTCCTGTCTCTCTGTCTCTGTGTCACTGTCTCTGTCTCTGTCCTTTATCTCATATTCTTTTATTTATTATCCTCAAAATAAAAAAGACCAATGCAAAGGTATAAAATATGTACACAGGGGAAATGTAGATGAAAGTAAAACTGGAAACAGCAATTATATAACACTATGATATGACCACATAAAATGATGCTGATCAAAATAAACTCCAAGATGTGGAAATAAGATGTGCGTGTGCGTGTGTGTGTGTGTGTGTGTGTGTGTGTGTGTGTGTGTGTGTGTGTGTGTGTGTGTGTGTGTAGTTATCTCTTTTAGCTTTCAGCTTTTTCTCTTCTGGTATATTCCCTGTGATCACTGTGTTTGAGTTCAGTGCCCTTTGTCTTGTATGTGAGTTTATCTGATCTGGGGAAGGGAAGGAGAACCACAGAAACGGTGGGACAAAGAGTGAACCAATGCAACACCGTACTCACTAGACACTATACTGGAAATGAACTTTACAACCTGTGCGGGAGGGGAGGAGGGACGGAGAGAAAACCAGAGGAAACAAGGGAGGGGGTAACACTATTCTGAAAGAACTGTACTCATAGCCTTACTTATGAAACTATAACCCCTCTGTACAATGCATAAAAGTGAATTCCCTGTGCTTCATCAGGAGGTTCACCCAATCAAGTTAAACGAATCCTTGTTTAGAAATAGAGAAAATATCATTTTAAAGACATGTTTATAGGGCTGGGAAGGTGGCTCAGTGGTAGAGCACTTGCCTTGCATGCCCATGGCCCTCGGTTCAATTCCTCAGCACCACATAAGCAGAAAAAAAAAGCCGGAAGTGGCGCTGTGGCTCAAGTGGTAGAGCACTAGCCTTGAGCTGAAGAGCTGAGAGACAGCGCCCAGACCCAGAGTTTAGGCCCCACGACCGGACCCCCCCCCCAAAAAAAAGACATGTTTATATGCCTCAGTTTTAAGTTTATACGAATAGAACTGAACATTACTTGGTCCAAAGAGCTCAACTTTGTAACACATGTTAGACAGCTCCCTGAAGCAGCCTTCACATAAGTTCCCTTTAGAATGCTTGAGAAATTCAAGACAGGCCTGGGAAAATAAGATATCATTTAATAAGTTAGTGGCAGATTTCCAAACTACGGCTTACAAAATAGAATTAAAAAGATCTCAGGTTATAGCAAGAACCCTTTGCAATATTTTTATGTATTAAAATCTGTATACTGTTACTTTCCTTTGTAATATTCCTTTTTACTATGCACAGTTCAGGTAGAAAAATGATAGAATTTAAATTCCTTGGCAAATGCTATAATTCTCAGAAAAATCTATATATGAGAACAGATTAGCTCTGTCAGCCTGAGGGGCACTATTAGATAATGTTAATAATTTCATAGGAATTTTGTATATCAGGTATTCCTGGATAATTTATTTCATCCCTTTACATTCATAAAAAGGAATTTTGCATTATCTATGTACAACTTCATTGAAGGTGCATTACAATTTAACATATTAATTTCAGCACTCTTAAGGCCTAGATAAGACTATTATTGAGGAAGCTGAGGCTTTAATAAGCCCAGTGCCCAGGTAAGACACAAGGAAAACCTGAAACTGTGTGTGGAGGTAGAAGCAACACAGGAAGTCCTGTGAAGAATCATTATGTTATGAAAAAAGTGAAGTTAGTGGGAGGCTATTAGAATTGCAATTCAAATGGGCTAAAGTTAAAAAAAATGAAATGAAGTGCTTGAGAAATTTCATACTAAACTTTAGAATTAAAATAAATAGCCCCCTATACAAACAGAGGCAATGGCATATTATTCACCTACAAAGCAGACTGAAATGATGGCTTTTGTAAGAATTGAATGGAACTGAAGGCAATAATGTTAAGCAAAGTAAGCCAGGTTCAGAAGGACAAAGGTTACATGCTGTGTTTTCTCTAATATGTTGATGCTAGTCCTGAAAGAAAAAACATGTTCAAACTCACATCCAGGAGCACCCACCCATACCCACATGCAGGGCATATCCATAAGCACACATACCTATGCATGCATATAAATAGACAGTATCATACACATATATTCACAGATAGAGAGAAAACATGGTAGTAATTGTGAGACTGAAGAGATGAGAGTAAGGGAAGAGAGGAAAAGAGGATGTTAGTGAGTGAACAATACCAAAATACATTGCACAGGTAAATAGAAATGTGATAAGGAAACTCGGTGACAACTGTAGGAATGGAGAAATGAGATGAAGTGTGAGAGTCAATCTGAATAAAATATTTTATTTCTCTCTGAAATTCCTTTAAATAATTAGCATGCACTAAAAATACTGTGACAGGAAAGTAAAACAGGCCCTGTTTAGGCATGGATACTCGTGGGAGAAGAAGTAAATGGAGAGAGTGAATATTGTTAAAATACTTGGTGGTCCTGGGTGAAAATGGAATAATGAAGCTTGCTGAGATTGGCTGGGGAAGGAGGAAGAGAGAAGAGGCAGAGGTAGTGAAGTGAGTCTGATCAAGGGACATTGTATGCATATATGGTAGACATGTCAAAAAGAACCCACGTGCAATTAATTGTTGTTAATAAAAATTATGTGGAGGGGCTGGGAAGGTGGCTGAGTGGTAGAGTGCTTGCCTAGAATTCATGAAGCCCTGGGTTCAATTCCTCATACCACATACACAGAAAAAGCTCAAAGTGGCACTGTGGCTCAAGTGGTAGAGTGAGAGTCTTGAGCAAAGGAATCTCAGGGTCAGTGTCCAGGTTCTGGGCTCTCAGGATTGGCAAAAATAAAAATAAATAAATAAAACCGCTAAGATTTTTTTTAAAAAGTGGGAAAAAGTTGGCTGTAAAAACATAAAAGCTCTGAGTTCAAACCCTAGTACTGCTTCATCCATCTTCCAAAAAGTCAATCACAAAATGCACACCTATGTTTGTGTAACAAAAGAACCTAAATACAACACAAATATGACTGAATCTCCTTTCTCTCCAAGCCCACCTTTATTCATATTCCTTGTGTTTGTGGACTGAACAGTGTATCCAATGGTCTATGTCAGAAACTTGCAAATCATTCATGGATTTTCCCTCATCCTGTTCCCTAAACCCAATCAATATTGAAGTTCCAATAATGTGTAACATTCCCACATTTTTCTTTAACTTTCATTGCAATAATTGTCTACTTATAAAACTATGAGGAAAGTGAAATTGAATAGCCTGGAGAAAAGATAAATTTAATTTGCTCTTTTGAATGATTTCTAAAACTTCTTTCAGTGAATCTATCCTGGATTTCTAGGTGAATGTAGGGCTAAGTTCTCCATAGACCATGGTGGTAAATGTGGTAGTCCTTTAACTCACCCAGAGAGAAGTGAGAAGTGGAGAAGGATTGGGGAGAGGAAAGATAAGGAACTATTTTTAATATATTTCCTAACAAGTTTGGAAATTTCCAATATACTGGAAATTGAGAAAATAAATGCAGGGAATTTAGATGACTTTTAATGTGACAGTTAAAAATGAAAAATGACTAAGCCCTAGCAAGTGATACAGTGCATATTAGGATAACAATATGAACCAATATTTAGCAAGCAGATTATAACTTACTCTGCTAAATGAGTGCACCTTCTCTACTGAATGTAATATCCTTTTTTTTTTTTTTTTGCTGGTCATGTGGCCTGAACTCTGGGGCCTGGGCTTTGTCCCTCAGCTCTTCAGCTCAAGGCTAGCGCTCTACCCCTTGAGCCACAGCACCACTCTCGGTTTTTCTGCTTATGTGGAGCTGAGGAATTGAACCCAGGGCCTCATGCATGCAAGGCAAGCACTCTACCACTGAGCCACCTTCCCAGGCCCTGTAATATCCTTTTGACGATGCATGGTTTATGTATATTTTATTATGCTCCTAGGTTATGAGGAAGTATTTATCTTTATAGTTTGTAGCATATGGCTTTGAATCCAAATGGCATTGTTTATCTACTTGCAGGTAGTGTCAGGGTTGGAGTCTATGAATTTTTGACCATATATCCTACATCATTCCCATTTTTAGAGCTTTCTTATGGTTATTACACAACTAGAACATTGCATTGGTCTGGAGGTAATTTTCCTGAGTGGTTAACTTTTATTCAAGCATTGGAAACAATCTTATGCCTTCATTTTCTTCCTTAACACACAGTGAAGGCAACTATGACATTAACACCATCAATGAGCCCTGTGGCAAATGGCAGACAAAGGACAGTGATGGCCCAACCCTGCTGTGGAGAGCCAGAATTCAGCTTCAACATGAAAAAAAAGTGGAGGAAAATTAAGCCAGGAGTCTCTTTATAGTCTGTGTACTACTTGCATTTCATTAGCAGGAGGTATTTCAGACTTCTGTGAAAAGAAAGATAGAACGTCAGTAGCCACTGAAGAAAATGGTTAGAGTAGTTGCACACACAAAATAGCTGGCATTCCAGAAATATGTTGAAGAGTAACTCCTTATTACATACTTAGTTACAAATATTTTTCTCAAATATTCTGAATAGAAATTTTTCTATCAGATATATGATCACAAGTACTTTCTTCCAACCTGTTGATTACCTTCACTATCAGTTGCTTGCTTACTGCTCTGGCACTTTTAACTGGTTGTAGTCTCTGTACTTTTCTGGTCACATCAAGAAGCCATTGCCAAGGTCAATGTTAGGAAGATTTTCTTCTATTATCTTTCAGCTTCAGATCTTGCATTCATTCTGAGTATGTTGCTGTTGTTGTTGTTTAATTTTATTTCTTATGTATGTTTGTGTTTGGGATTGGATAAGGACTCAATTTTATTCATTGTTTGCGTGTGGCTATCCAATGGAATTTATTGAAGAGATGACCCTTTTCCACTGTGTGTTCTTTATACTCTTGGCAATTATCAGTTGCCTTTAAGTATAGATTTATTTCTAGGTTTTCTATTCTGTTCTAATGGTCAAAATTTCTGTTTTTAGGTTGGTGCTCCATTGTTTTACTTATTACACAGAACTCAGGAAGTATATTGGTTCAATCTGTGCTTCTTTCTTATGATTACTTTGGCTGCCTTTAAAAAAATTTATAAGCATTTTAGGACAATTTTTTTCTATTTTTTCTTTCATTTTTTTTTAAAACCAGAACTAGAGCTTGAAATCAGGTCCTCTTGCTCTCACTTGACTTTTTCACTCATAACTGGTGCTCTACCACTTTACACTAGCTTTTTATTGGCAATTAAGAGTATCATGAACTCCCTGCCCGGATGAGCTGGATCTAAACCTGGATTCTCAGATCTCAGCCTCCTTTAGTAATTAAGACTCTGGGTATGAGCCATCAGCACCCAGATGTCATTAGGGTTCAGATATGGGCTGCACTGAATCTGTTTACTGCTTTTGATAATCTAGACAGTTTAATAATACTTGGTCTTCTAATTTATGAATATGGATCTCTTTCATTTCCTTGTATGTTCTTCCACTTCTGTTACTGGTGCTTTATACTTTTTAGTTCTTGAGTCTTTTATCTCCAAAATACTTTATTCCTAAATATTTTGTTTTTCCTCAGTTTTCATAGTGAAGAGCAGTTGAATTTTGTCTAATGTTTTCTCTGTTGAGATCCCCATGTGACTTTTATCCTTCACTCTACTTTTTCATTAAGTGATTTGTACATGCTAGACGATTCTCATATCACAGATGCAGATGCTACTTGTTATTTCAATATGTTGCTGAATTTGATTTGCTAGTATTTCACTGAGAACATTTTCATCTATGTTTACCCAAGGATACTGGCCTTTAATTTCTTTTCTTCAGTGTATTTGGGGTGAGTCACTCTCATAGAAACACACATAGAATGGTAGTTGTCTAGATGACAGGAAAAGAAGAAGTTGCTGTTTAATGAGTATGATATTTCAAGCTGACTAAGTTTTAGATACCTGATATACATCATTGTACTTATAGTTAACCAATATTGGTATTAATTAAAATATTGTTGTCTAAAATTTTTCACAGAGGGTATAGCTCATGTTACAATGTCTTACAACAAAAGCAAGATAAAGAAGAAAACTAGACATTTGCCTCGTTACCAAAATATTTATTAATGACATTTGGGCTAATTTAGAAAAATAAATGAAGTGAGAGGATACTGAAAATAACTTATACTTCTACTACCCAGAGGTCAACATTTATTTTTCCTGTAATGTTCTTTTATTCTTCTATCTTTCTTTGTACACAAATATACTATAACTATTTGAAGAAACTTAAGATTTAACTTTCTACTAATAAAATACAGCGATTCTTTTCATATGATACCCAATTCCTACATAATATAAAAATAGTCCTTGGCCAATGCTAAGTCATTAATATATAACACAAAAATCACAGAACCTTGGCAAACAACAATAACCAATAAATTCTTGGTGGCATTTTGTTTCTGTTGCTGTATGGATCATTTTGTGCATAAGCAGTCAAAATGTTTGTTAAGTGAGTGCTGAATTTCAGTACAAAAACAAGTAACTTAAAAGACCAAATAAAAATAACTTGTATCGCCTACCTTATCTTATTCCACTGAGTTTGGCATAGATAAAAAGTTAATGACTCTCCTATACTCCCATACCAATCACACTCTAGGACCTAATACTTGGCAATATTTTTATAGTAGTTGTCGAATTATTGAAATACATAGTACAATAGGAAGGATGAATATGTATTAGTAGTGGTTCCTTACTTGTTTAGTCACAGCCTGTCCTGATTTATTGTATTATCACATTTGAAACTGTGATGAAATTCTCTGGTTTATGTATTTATGCAGAGGGGAAATTATTTTCTTTTCAAATTATCAGTGCAAACTAGTTTGGGCTTCTTGGGAGACACCCTTGATTCCTTCTGAGAACCATCTACCTACAGATCAGTATTAGTCCCTTGGGGTTGTGTGGAGAAAGTCCGAGCTTTTGAAATTCAAAGTCCAATTTAGTCTCAACTATCCAAAATGTAACTTTTAAACAATCAGGCTTTGAGAAAAAGACCAGAGAGGTTTCTTTTCTTTTTTTTCTTTTTCTATGCAAAGGAAATCCATAAAGATGGAACAGAGAGCAAGGATTTCCTTCCCAGGAAACTGGAGAGGAAGAGGGAGGTAGAGTAGCTTCTTTTTCCTGTTTTGGGGCTCTGCAGAGGCATCGCTAGAAAAAGCTATAGCATAGCAACTTTGGGTGCATAGTACAGTTGGGCAGGGGGAGCCAATGACTAGAGGCATCAGCAATCCCTTGGCTCTCTGAGGGCCTGGCTAGGGAGGGACTGGACAGGATGGGCTTTGTAAGAAGCAGTTATAATTGTAACATATTCTGCAAATCAGATCTCAGCTAGAGCTGAAAGGAACCACAATGAAACCCTAGATGTCTTCAGTGCCAGTAGTAACTAAGGGAAATCTGAGCCATTGGAGGGAGGCCTTGTCCTAACTGGAAAGAGCAACTGGTGTGCGTCTCCAGTTAGATTCTGTGGCCATGAACATCAACAACATCAACAAGCTAGATATCATGCCTTGCATACTGTCTTCAGTAAGCGATATAATTAAAAGAAATGCTAACACCTGGGCTCTGGTGTCTTATGCCTGTAATCCTAGCTACTATAGAGGCTAAGAGGATTGGGGTTTGAAGCCAACTAGAGCAGACAAATTGGAGATTCTTATCTCGAAATAACTGGCAAAAAACCAGGAGTGATGTGACTCAAGTAGTAGACTGCCAGTTTTAAGTAAAAGCTGAGTGAGAACATGAATTAAGCCTCAGTATCAGCATGCATACAAAAGGTTGCTAAGTGAGCATCTGAGCATTGTCGTTTAAGTAGGACTGAAGTTTTCGCAAGAAAAAATGATCAGCTATGCCATGGTTAACAAGAAACACTGGCTTTGTCAACTAAAGCCAGAGGCTTAGACTCTTCAAAATGGGGCAAGGCCTGACCCTGGTATATGTATAAACTTCCCCACAAAATGTCCTACCCACTAAAATTGAGAACCCTTACCCTAGAAGAACTATTTAAAGTAAGATTATTTCCTTCACCTTCCATTCCCAACTAGTGAGGTGGTAGAAGCTCAAAACAGATGAGGTAAGACTATTTGTTTCATGAACAAATTTTATCTTGCGTTAACCTTCATTTGGTCTGAGCAGTTACTGTACATCTCTTGCAATTAGAATGTTGGCTATATGTTAATTGAGAGAATCAACCAGTTAACTAATTAAATTGATCAACGTATGTGCAATGAACTAAAAGAATTTGGTATCAGAGATACTCTGCATGGGACAAGGGTAAAAATAGAGGAACATCATCTAGCTTGGTAGAAATGAAAACAATCTTTACAAACAATCCAAAATACCTGAAGCTACTGCTACCTAAATAGCAGGATTGGAGATCTGTCTTTTAGAGAACTTGTGTTTCAATGTTAACATCAACTTCCATCTGCTTACAGAGACTATTTGCTCTACATGGGTTCAAGGATTGAACCAGCAGTGTTATTTAACCACCTCATATTTTTCTCCTCCTTCCTCCTACCCTCAATATATGCCTTTCTCCCCTTGCTGAAGACATTTGTACTTGCCAAAACAAATCTCTTGTTACTTAAGGTTGTACCATTTTCTTAATTTATCAACCAATAAGGAAATAAACAATCATGTCTTGGTTTTATCTCCTTTAAAATCGAAATGGTTCAGTTATAGTTCATTTTAATGTTGCCTGAAATTCACCTGAGACACATTATTATTGCTTCTTCCACTGTGTCATGTGGTTTGTGTCTGAAATACATTCCAATACTGTGCAGAAAGAGAAAAGGCAAAGATCATTATTTAAAAACCCAAGCTTAAAAAAAAACAAGCTAAAAAACTACAAGTAATTTAGACATATTTTATATCTTGATAATTTCAAAACTGAGCTACTTTATGTTTCCCAGAATTACTTTCTTTGCTGGGTTCTGATTTAAACTTTCTCTAAGAGGATTTTGGATATGATTCTGAAAGGCCGGTGTAAAAGGCAGCTACACTGCACTCTGGATATCAGTATAAGGTCAACTGCTGCAGCTCATGCAGATTATTGATCTAAGGACTTAGCTTTCAGTAGACAGCAGCATTTAGACTTGGCTTCTCTAATTTTAACTAAGTTTCCTTTGTAATCTTCAATTCCTAAGCCAGATAGATTTAAACCATGTCAGAGTACACACTGTAGTCCACTCAGAAGCCTAATACTGATCAACATGGGAGAAATATGCAAGTTTGTCTTCATGGCTTCTGGCCTGTCAATTAACTTTCTAGCATATTTTTCCTCAAGAATCAGTTTTCTTTCTCTTGTGTTCCATTTGTTTTTGTTCCCTCCACTTTATGTCTACTTCTACCCCATATGTCTACTTCTACCCCATTAGTAGGAAACACTATGAAGTAGAATGCAGTAGAATGATTTTCTAATGTAATCCGGGAAAGAGCAAGGCCATCACTTTTGTAATATTTAATTTGTAAACTAGGAATTCACCAAATTCAGCCAGCATTGAAAAGGAGAAAATTATAAAAGACAAGCATACCATAGCAGAGTTCACTGGAAGCTGCCTACCATACCAGTTTTTTGTTTGTTTGTTTGTTTTTTGTCGGTTTTGGGCCTGAACTCTGGGCCTGGGTGCTGTCCCTCAGCTCTTCAGCTCAAGGTTAGCCCTCTACCACTTGAGCTACAGTGCCACTTCTGGCTTTTTTCTTTTTGCTTATGTGGTGCTGAGGAATTGAACCCAGGGCCTCATGCATGCAAGGCAAGCACTCTACCACTGAGCCACCTTCCCATCCCCTACCATACCCTTTTAAACAGACCTTTGAAGCCTGTGCTATGAAACACCCTTTCGTGTATAGAAACAGAACTTCTAAAGAATTTGTAGAATTTTCTCCTATCTTTCTAGGTTTTAATCTCTTTCATAGCATAAATTATGAATGTGTGTATGGAAGATAAATATAAAGAACAATCCATAGGAAGGAGGACTTAGACCTAAGCAGAAAATGCTAACACATGCCAGGCCATCTTTCAGAATTACTACAGACAAGTGACTGCTTTGTGTCTTCCACTTTCCTACCTCTCCTTAAGCACAAATATCTGTAAAGGTTCTCTTTCGCTCATTTTACTATCTAATGCTGTAAGTGTTGAGGAAGATGATGTGTTCACTCATTTCATGGGCTTTCAAACCTGAAAGAATATGTTCAAGAAATTATACTTGAGTGGTACCGTCCACATCTGAATTAGACTCAGATGGCAAGATCTTGGCTCTTGAGACTGACCTGAGTCTGATGATATTTTTAGAGAAATTCTGGAATGAAGTTGTTTTGCATATAAGGGTAAAAAATAAATACTATGTAGCCAGAAAGTGGATTGCACTGAAAGTTTTAAAAACTGCATGCAATTTTTAAAAACTCTATTAAGAATTTGCACTTATATTCTGTTCTGTCACCCCCAGGTGTGGGCTTAGGTTCCCACCAAGAGAATATAGAAGAAGTAATCTTATGCGTCTGCCAAGACTAGGAGCCTCCTTGGCTCAAATATTCAATCATGGATCCTGAGAGTTCTGGGAAAGAATCTGACAGTTTCAATGATACTATGATGTAGGGAATGTAAGCCATAACATGACAAATTTAGACTATATGGTCTGCAGTCCTATTTGTTGAGTAGCTAAGTAGTTCCAGCTCAGGCACGAAGTACGCACATGAACAGCCTTCAGGTTACTTCAGTGCCCAGTCATTAAATTACCCCTAGTCTTTAAGTTTTTGCAACCAATGTCCAAAATATTGTCCTAGAGAGAAAGAACTTCCTAGCCATATATTCACCAATAGGATCTTGGAGAAAAATAAGATGGCCTCTCAGTGCCTAGGTTTTGAGATAATTTAGAATAGAGTCAGAGAAACCAGGACTAATCCAGGAAAAACATCATAAGTAAATTGTGAATAAAATAAATATTTATGGGCTCTATGTAGTTAGGGGGAAGGCAGACAATATTCAGTATGTTTCTAATTATTTTAGAACCTGGATGAATGAGAAAAATATAAGTGCTTCTAGCATAATGTCTAACAATAAAGAATAAGAATTTAATATTAATCCAAGAGATATATGTAAATATTTATTTCCAACTGATTATTATCAATGAACTACTAGCATAAAGACCTGATCCAATGTTTTAAAACTTTATATATCTATGATCCAACTCCTTTTTTTTAATTTAAAAAAGGGATGTGTTTTATTGTTTGAAGTCATGGAAATCTAGACAGAATGGAACCTCAAACTGAAGGCTTTTTTTTTAAAGCTAGAATCTTCTTATTTTCACTTCTACATTCTCCTTCCTACAGACATTTTAATATTTATGGAAAGATTAAGAAACCACAATTATGAAAATTTGTTCCAACATGGAAAAATCTCAAGAACAAAAACAGCCTTATATCTTAAAAAAGACAGATTAGAAACCATTTAATGATTAAGAATATATTTGAATAACGTTCTGAATTTCTCTGTGTATATCTTTAATTCATAAAAATGAAAATTAAAGTTAGATTAATAAAGCACTTCGTCTTGGTAAAGGTTAGTCTTTCTTCAAATACATTGAAGTTTGATCAACCATTCTTACTTCAGGATTGCAAATAAAAAAAGAAAGGACAGATACTGGATTTAATTGGTACAAGTCTAATACAAATGCCATTAATACATAATGTTCAAAACTAAAAAATAATTAAGCCCCTTTTACTTTTCATAGAGATAGTAATGGTAGCTCTCAACCAAGTAACAGTAATCATTTCATAACTACCAGGTAAATAAGCTATCTTATTTACTCTCAAAGACAAGTTTCTAAAGCAAATATGACTTTATATTGCCTTTTTCTACAAATGTAAAAGCTATTAATCAAGAAAAGTAAAGTAATTTTCCAAAGGTCACTTAGCTAGAAATTAGTGGAGCTGAGATTATATGATGGTCTAATATCTCATATTTGTAACTTTATAAATGACTGCAAATGAAACACAATAAAAAAATTACATGTGGGCTCCATATGACATGGCAAATCACAGGCAGAATTTACCTGGTGTATTCTTAGTTGGCTTTTATCTCTATCTACATAGGGTTTATTTTTAATTACAACTATTGACCTCATTTGAGAATGCCATAGCTATGATATCTACACAGTTCTACTCTCCACCAATCATTACATGAGTTTTATACCTCTATGTTTTGGAATCATTAAAATATATACATGGAAAAACATGGTACATAGAAACTAAATGCAAATAAAAATAGTTTAAAAATTTTAGAAATTCTTTAAGCAAGTTATGCTAATCTTTTTTAAAAATGGTTCTTCTATGTACAATACATAATCTTTAAAAATACTACTCTAAAAAAACAAAACTCTTTGGTTCAGCAAAAGGACTCTTAAGTGTGGAAATGCAGTTCGTTAAGGATTCACTTTCTTGGTTAAGTTTTACTTCTCCAGCTTAACTTTTCAGCAAGCACACAGCTAACTTTCTCTGCATGATGCAAATATGTGCCTGGAGTGGGAGTAGGTTGCTTTGCACATAAACTACTTTCATATAAAAATATAAGCTGACGTTTGAAAAATGTGGGAAATCAGACATTAGTTTTACTTGCCGGGTTAAAAAAAAATACAACAAGCAGCTCTGCTTCTTACCCATTTTGAAAGGAGGCTAAGAGAGGGATCATGGTCAATACAAATAAGCATTCATAAGAAAAGTTCTTAGGTACTGGTGTCCAACTACTGGGTGTATCCTGTTTATTGTTTGAAAGGTTGCAAGGAGGAGTCAAGAAAAGGCCATATCCTGGGTATTTTTTTTTCTTTCTAAAATGCTACCACTTCTCCAATAGCTTGTGTTAAAATTATCAATATATGCATGACTCAAATGTCTCTAAAATGATCCATTAACTCTACAGTGAATATAATGCATCAACACTTGCCAGGGGACTTCTCACTAAAAGTTAACAGTGATAATACTGTATTTTTTTTTGCTTTATTAATAGCAACAATAACAAAATTGGTCAAAATACCTCAGAGTTTAAAAGACTCTACAACTTTGCCTACTAATATGTATTCTTTTATCTTTAATGAAAAGCCTTTATTCCATTTTAATGTTTTTTCTACTTTGGTAGTGAATTTTAGTATGGCCTTTCCCAGGGCTTACTGTTCATTTAAGCATACACTATAACTGCTTTTAATAAAGTTTTTGAAAAATTTCTGAGGTATCACAAATGGTTACAGGAGAAAAATATTTCCCTTATATGTTTTCCTTTCTTCTTTAATAAAATACAATTACTTAGTTGGATTAATTGACTTGATTTTATCAAGAATTAGTATCATTATGGAATATTCAAATTTACCTTTTAGACTAGAATCAAAAGACTTTCAGTCATTTTTCCAAGCTTTCTAGGTTGAAAGAAGATGAAAGTCAAGTCTAAAAACCACCATTTTAAGATATATTCATGCATACATAGAGTTGTTGAGTGATGAGGATATGTTTCAAAATTTATTTGCATTCCTCTTTCTGTTTGCATGACTTAATCATTCATGTACAAGCTCCTTGTGAAAATTCACTGGGACTGAGACAAAAATGGCATAATTTGGGAAGACAGTAGATTTCAGAGAATACTATGCCACTGCAACAAAAATGGTTTTGATTGTAGAAAAGAGAGGCGAATAACCTTTAACATCTGACTGTAATAATGAATATTCACAGCATCTAAATGAGACTTCATCACTCAGAGATATATCTACCCATTCTCCACCTCTTATGCAGAGATTTCTTGTCCTTCATGGTGTTCCAAAAGTTCATATAATACTTTGAAGCGAGAAATAATCAGTGTTGGGTTACTGATCCATATAGTCCTCTTCTAAGGTATAACAGCAGTAATCGCCTTGTCTTCTGTCAGAAGTCTTTATCCCAGCCTGACATCTCATCGGGTGGTACTCCCTTTTCAGGCGGATACTTGTCAAAGTAGCTGTGATCTATGGGTCCACTGATCTAATACAGAAAAAGTTGAACCAAAGACCAAGATAATGTTGACTAAGCATATTACAATTGAGCTGAAGCCTTTTCTTTTGTCTTATATATTTTATTATCTTTAAGTAGTTGTATAAAAGGAGTTACCATTCAACAAACCAGTTTATAAGTACAATGTATCTTAATTGATGTCACCCTTTCAGGGTGATGCTTTTACTAGCTGAACCTTGATTTCATGATATAGACTCTTGTAAATTGTAGCTAATGAATAAAATGGTTCATTACTATCATGTAGTCAGAGTCTTAGCCTTGTGAGCTCCCCTTCCTCATTAGAAACAAATGTTTTAGTCATTAGACTAATTCATGAGGAGATATCTGGTATGACGAGTTATTTTCTAAAAAACTATGCCAGCAATAATACATACTTTTTATCAGATTTAAAAATATTTTAAGTAAATATTAAAAATTCTGTTTAAGATTTACACCTTCTACTTTTTAGAAGCTTCTGACCAATAGTGAATTTTTATATGGCTAACTCATTCCTGTAAATTAAGTAATTTATAATTAAGGGGTAATTAAGATATTTATGAGCTTGTTAAAAGATGAAAGAACAGTCTGGTATTAAATTATTTTGCAAGTCAGGTAGCTTCAAATCCCTTTCTTTCCAGAAAAATTCAATAGTACCTAACTAAATAATAGATGACAAATCATTAAAAATACTCTATGTGATAGGTCATAATGTGTACGGAGAAATCATTCAGAAGTTCACACGACTCAGCCATTGTGTACAGCTAGTGAATGTACAAAGCTGAATTGTCAAGTTCAACACGCTATCGCTTCATGCTAACATTTTTTTTCTGAAAGAAACATGAAAGTCTCATGGTGTACATTTGGAAACTGACACCTGATTTTTTTTTTTAAATAAAAGACTAAATAGTGGTGGGTGTCAGTGGCCTCATGCCTGTAACCCTAGCTACTCAGAGGCTGAGATCTGAGGATTATAGTTCAAAGCCAGGCAGCATAGGCAGGAAAGTCTGTGAGATTAACCAATAAAAACTGAAAATGGAGTTGTGGTTCAAATGATAGAGTGCTAGCCTTGAAATAAAAATCAACCAAAAGAAATGGTATAAACAGTATGGAGAATGAACACTTCTGTGATTATTGACACTGTCAAAACATTACCATAACTTCAATGAAATATATCTAGTATGATCTAAATACCACCAAGATTTGACATCCATCTTTTAAACAGTAGAAATTTAAATAGTAGAAATTTCATATCCTTTTGTTCTCTTTTTGTTTTACTTATAAAATCCATCTTAATGTAACAGCATTTATGCTTGACAATATTACTTGATCATCTTTAAGAGTCTTGCATTTTAGCTTATATTTTCAATTTCTGTGACAAGTATTTTTCCTAGAGTGATATAATTATGGTTTGAATAGCATACAATATCATATGACATAAATAATCACAATCTCCTAAAAGTAATTCTTAAATAAGACATTTTATCTGCTTGTCTGTCCAACTCCATTTTGGGACATAAGTGGCATTGCCATTTAATTAGTTCTTGAAAAGTGACTTCACACTCATCAAAGAAGCAATATTATTGAATCTCTATACTCTGAATTACTAGTAAATTTTCACTTTTATTTAATTTAAACACTTTTAAACTGCCTTTTGCTTTATTTTTATTTCATAATTCTACCTCGCTTTCTCACATATTTGAATATTGATTATTGAGGAATTGACTACTGAGAAATTTAGCAACATATCATTCTTCTATTAAAGGATTCAGCCTGATAACTGTCCAAGAAGCACAGTGACTCACCCAAATCACAGTTACAAGAATCAGAGACCTTAGACCTTAACACCTAGATCTTTTCTATAATACAGGCCTTTCTCAGTTTGCCTCTTTCCTAATAAGATTTCCCCCCCCCCACCCCCAACATGTGTCAAACTGTATCTTTAAAAAATATTGTATTAATTAATTTATTATCTCTAAGTTGCCTTTTAACCAAGCAGTTTATGAATATATGTATCTTGGTCAACGTCATCCCTTCCAATGTTCTCACCTATCCCTTCCCTACATACCCCTTCCCTCACCCTTCTTAATTTTGTCCAATAAACAACAAATTCTTGACTGCATTCTCCCCTTTTTCCTCTCTTTATTCTTCTACTCTATTTTTCTTGAAAGAGGTGGGGTGGGGTCAAGTGAAAAACACTTTTAAGGAACCACCTAGATATGGTACGCATGTGCATGGACACACAGACACATCTGCCTTTCACACCCCCCTCCCTAAAATCTGTTTGGAAAAACAAATTCCGAGGACAAAATCAAGAAAGTAATATAGTAAATACCATACCTCTCTTCGTAAAGGTGATGGAAGGTTCCTTGCCTTCAGTCCCTCCCAGTTGAACCCATTTAGCCACCTGAGGAATGAGAGAATGTTGCTTATTTAATAAACTATTAGCAAGCTATGTATTCATCCATTTATATATTTCTCTACCTGATTTATCTATTTATCCTCTCTCTCTCTCTCTCTCTCTCTCTCTCTCTCTCTCTCTCTAACTGTTGACCAGTCTTTGCTTCCACTTAGGATCAGTTCTTCTTCTGTATACTTGACTCCATTGCCTCTTTTCTATTCAAATCCATATTCAAATTCTCCTTTCTCCAGTCTTTGTTCCTGGATCATTACCACCAATATAGAAACACCATAAACACCAAACCCCATCTTTAACCTCAGTTCCCTTCTCTCAGTCCATTTCTCTCTTTCCCATAGTAGGAGAAAATCCTTGCAAGGGTTAACTACTCTACATATCCATTTTTCTGTTGATTATGCTACAGTCTGGTTTCATTCCCTCCAACTCACCAAGTCACCTTGAGTCTCAGTTTTCCTTTTACTTGCTAAAATGCTTCGTTCATCTGACTTCCACATTCTACTGTCTGAGTGTTATGCTTCATCCACTGTTATTTCCTGTTGAAGCGGGTGTGCTCCAGAACCCAGTCCTTCTCTTTTCAGTCACCCTTGTTTCCTGTATTAATCTCATTCAGTCTCATGGTTTTCAATAACATTTACATTCTAATGTCCCTCTTCCCACTTAGGAGCTTCTCAGTGGTTTAACAAGCTTCCATCTGCAAATGTTGTTATCTCTGTTGTTTAAGAGGCAACTAGCATATACATATCATACTCAGATTGGAGCTCCACATTTTCTCCAGCCAACTTGCTTCACCCATTAGCCACCCCAGCATGCTAAGGACTCTCCCACTTTAAGGCCTCTGCACCCAATGATGGACTATTCTTTATCTCTCAGTATCTTCAGGTCTTGCCTCAAAGGTCATCCTCATAGCAGGGGCTTTTTAAGCCATCTACTATAATATTACAACCTTTCTCACCTGCTTCTCAATACCTTACCATTCTTCTCAGCCTTATTTTTATCTCATTACCTATCTCATGAACTGTCTAGCTCATCTTGTTGATTTCTTTGGCTTATCTTACTTTCTATTCTTCTTCTAGGCTATAAGCTCCAACTCAGCAAGGAGTTTTATCCTTTTCCTTAATACTTGAGGAAGTATGAGACACAGAATAGGGCTCAATAAATATCTGTAGAATCTTAAGCAGGAGCACAAACTTGCACAGGAGTGGCTACTATATAAGGGTATAATACCACAATGACATGGGAATGATGTCCCTGCTAATGTGAATATAAAAAGCTGCAAGACAGTGGAAAAACCTCCCATGCTCCCAGATTAGAAGGATTAACATTGTGAAGATGTCAATACTGCCAAAAGCTATCTATAAATTCAATGTGATACCTATCAATATTCCAACCTCATTCTTCAATGAAATAGAAGAAGCAATCCAAAAATTAATATGAAACAATAAAAGACCCCAAACAACAAAAACAATCCTTAGTAGAAAGAACAATGCTAGGGGAATATCAACCAAATTTCAAACTCTACTTCAAAGCCATAGTAATAAAAACAGCTTCCTACTGGCTCAAGAACAGACCTGGGAAGCAATGGAATAGTACTGGAGACCCAGAAATGAACCCACAGACCTATAGCCACCTAATCTTTGACAAGGGAGCTAAAGAAATAGAATGGAAGACAGCCTTTTTAGTAACTGGTGCTGGCGAAATTGGTTAAACACCTGTAGAAAACTAAAGCTATATCTGTATATATCACCTTGCACCAGAATCAACTCCAAATGGATCAAAGACCTCAAGACACCCTGAAAACATTACAGGAAGAAATAGAAGAAACTCTAGGACTCCTTGGCACAGGTCAAAATTTTCTTAATAGACATCCAGAAACAACAAATCAAGAAAGGTTGGACAAATGGGATTACATGAAGCTGCAGAGCTTCTGCAAGGCAAAGGACATAGCTAGCAAGATCAATTAAAAAGCCCATGGACTGGGAAAAGATCTTCACTAGTGTACAACACACAGAGTCTCATATCTAAAATACTTAGAACTCAAAAATCTAAATCCTACAATAACAAATCCTCAATTAAACAACTGCCCGATAAATAAGTGGGCTAAAAACTTAAAGAGACTCTTCTCTGAAGAGGAAATAAGAATGGCCAGTAGACATATGAAGAAATGCTGAACAACTCTAGCCATACAAAAAAGGCAAATCAAGACAGCATTGAGATTCCACCTCACCCCAGTCAGAATGGCAATAATCAAGAAATCTAGAAACAACAAATGCTGGAGGGGATGTAGCCAAAAGGGAACCCTACTTCATTGTTGGTGAGAGTGTAAACTTGTTCAACCACTTTGGAAAGCTGTATGGAGGTTCCTCAAAAGACTCCACATAGAGCTCCCCCATGACCCAGCAATCCCACTTTTGGGCACTTACCCAAATGATCACAAACAAGGTCATACCAAAGCTACCAGTACAACCATGTTTATCACAGCATTATTTACCATAGCTAAGATATGGAAACAACCTCAATGCCCCTCAGATGAATGGATCAAGAAAATGTGGTGTATATACACAATGGAATTCTATGCCTCCATCAAAAAGAAAGACATTGCCCCATTTGTTAGGAAATGTAAAAACTTGGAAAAAAATTATATTAAGTGAAGTAAGCCAGGCCCAAAGAAACATAGGTTCCATGGTTTCCCTTGTTTGCAATGTCTAGTACAAGTCTATGACAAACAGAGAAGGTCAAAAGCTATGTACATATGATCACATGAGATAATGTTAAGCAAAATGTACCACAAGATAGGGTCACAAGGAGTTTTTTTTTTCTTGCTTGCTATTGTTTTTAATGTACTTATAATTCACTATGTGATTCTTTTGTTTCTCCTGTAAGTTCCTCCCCCATGGCATAACCCCTGTTTTCACTGTATTTGATTCCGGTGTTCTGCATCTTGTATATACATTTTTGAAATTCAGGGAGGGGAAGGGGTATAGCGGAATACTTAAATGGGGATGCAGTTTGACCTATTGTGATGATAAGATATACAGGACACTATGTTGAAAATGAACTTTACAATGTTGAGTGGGGATGGGAGGAGTTGGGGATGTGGGGAGGGAAGTGGTGGTGGGGGAAAATCAAAGGAGGAGATGACAATGCTCCATAGGAAATGTACTCATTACCCTACTCATGTAATTGCAACCCCTCTGTACAGTATCTTTACAATTAAAAAATTTGCAAGACAAGGGAGTATTTTATAGTGATATTTTAAAATGCAGAACTAAGTTGATAAGAAGATGAAGCTTTTCCTTACTTCTATAACATTTATCCCAAAGGACTATTCTCATATATATATTATATACACATATATGATACACATATTATATATATATTTATAAAAAGTTTGCTAGACTATAAATGCAATACCAAAAATCTGGAGGCCTCACTTCTCTTAAACACAATCTCTCTCTGTTTGTCTCTGTCTATCTGTCTCTCAACCTCTTCTCAGAATTTTATAAATAATGTGGAATAATACACTTCTGTATCCACTGATCTTTTCTGTGGCGATACTGAGGTCAGCCAATAAAAATTTATGACAAATGAAGGAAGAAAGGGGGGAAGTGGCACTGTGGCTCAAGTGGTAGAGTGTTTGCCTTGAGCTAAAGAGCTCAGGGACAGTGCCAAGACCCAGAGTTAAAGCCCCATGACTGACAAAAATAAATAAAAAATAAAATAAATAAAATAAAAAAGGAAGAAAGGGAGAAGAGAATGCAGTCATAAAATTCAATGTAAAAAATTTTCAAAAGTAAGGAAATAACCAACTCTTTAAAAATTCAATGCATATCCTACAAAATTAAGAAAACTGTGGGAAGTGGTGGAGTTGAGAGGGACGGAGGAGAATTATGAAAGGAGTGACATTGATCAAGATGCATTGTGTTCATCATAAACTGCTTTGTTGAATGGCAACTCCTCTGTGCAACTACTTTAAGATAATTTAAAAAATTATCTTAAGACAAGTTGGTTTCACATATCAAAAATGCAAAGATCTTACATTATAAATGTTTTCATTTGGTGGGAGACAACAGACAAAAATCCAAGTAAATAATATAAAACATTTAGTTTTATATACTAACAAGTATGACAAAGTGGTAGATGATGGCTGGATAAGAAAACCAGGGTTATACCATGGGGGAAGAACATACAAAAGAAACAAAAATAATTACATAGTACATTAAAAACAACAACAACAACAAATATAAGACCTCTTGTGTCCCTATCTTGGGGTTCATTTCGCTTAGCATCATCTTATACAATCGTATGTACATAGCTTTTGACCTTGTACTATGTGATTTTTTTTTTTTTTTGCTTCTTTTGTATGTTCTTCCCCTGTAGTATAACCCCTGTTTTTACTGTATTTGATTCCGGTGCCCTGCATCTTGAATATACATTTTTCTAATTTGGGGAGGGGAAGGGAAATAGCAAAATACTGAAACAAGGATATAGGCTGACCCATTGTAACCATGAGATGTACAAGACACTATGTTGAAAACAAACTTTACAACTTGGGGGAGAGGGAGGAGTTAAGGAGGTGAGGAGGGAAGGGATGATAGGGGAAAAACAAAGAAAAGGATAACAATGCTCAATAGGAAATGTACTCATTACCTTACTCATGAAACTGTAGCACCTTTATACAATATCTTTACAATAACATAACTTTGCAATAATATGTATATAATATACATATATGAAGAAGTAAGTTGGAGGTGTTGATTTAGGCTAGGTTGTTATTTAAAGAAGTGATATTTGAATTAAAACTATATAAAGAAAAGAGTGATGTAATTAGAAGATCCAAGGCAATGACTTTCCAGATAGGAAAAACTAAAATATAAATGTAAAGAAAATGGGGGTGGGGGAATGAAAAATAAAAGAGTATCTGAGAAATGGCCAAAGGCCAGTCCATGTTCAGATGTTTTAGGACATAGTAAGGAATCAAAATCTTTTGATGTAATGGAAGACAGTTCAAAATTCTAAGGAAATGGTTCATCATCTTGGGAGAGAAATCTGGCTCTGTCAAGGGTGGTGGGGAGAGTGGGCAATGAGGGTAGGCTGCTGGGCAAGATAACTGAGACTAGGGACTTGTGTCATTCCAGGGAAACAGTTCTCTCCCACCTCTCTCAACCTCTCTTCACCCCTGACTGAGTGTAAGTGAAGTCCTTGACTGGATTTCCATATCCAAGTCTAAGTTTAGCAGTTGAAAAGGAACTAAAAACAGAGAAGGCTGACTCTAGTACATTCCATTTTAGTTACCATTTTGGTAGAAGCTGCTGGAACTCCAGTCAAAGAGTAAGAGTCAGACAACAACCCAGCTGTTTTATGTCCTTCTTCTGTCCTTGCTGGCAAACCACAGAGGTTCTGTTCTAGCTCCAACCATTACCCTTCACACAGGCTGAAGCTCCATTTTCAGGGATTTCTAGGTACACAGTTCGGTGGACTCTGGCCACGGAGTATGGCAATCATTCCTTATAATGTATTTTCACAATGATCTCTACCCAGTAGGTGTTCCCAACAATATTAATAGCAGTGATTTTTTTATTAATCCGCTAAATCAGGTAGCAGAACATTTCTTATGGTGGCGTACTTGTTGCAATTTGACTTATGTCAATATTTACTTAACATGAGTGGCCATTCACTTAACACTTGGAGTTTTGACACTAACCACATTTTAAGTAACCCAAATGCCAGCATGTGCTCTTGTGTGGAAAATATTCGCCAGAAATTATTAGCATCAGCAGCTCATAAATTGCTTCTTTGTTTTTGAGAGAGTTGTAGACATTATTCTTAAAAGTAAAAATAATCTTATAATACTGGGAGCAAATCATTCCTATTCTTATCAAGAAAGGATTAATTGTACCCAGGTTCTTTAGTCTTTTTTAAAAATAGGTATTGAGAGACATGTCCAGTATTTAGTTACAGTGCACAGGGAAGAGAAAAGCTCTGTAATTATTTTTAAGACAAATAGTTTAACATAAAGTGGGAAAATATACATAACAATATGGCATAATTAGCCATATCGCTGTTAAATAGAAAACTAAATGAATTGTTCTCTATGAAAAAATAGTTTAGGGAAAAATGAAAAACTCTAATGTCAAACCTTAAGAATATTCCTTTTCAATTCTGGTGGCAAGATTATAAATCTTTTGTTTTAATTAAAATCCATTATTTGGAGAAGGGGGCAACTATCTTTTTCCCTAGCTCCCTCCTAACTTTATAGTTTAAGTAGCATGAAAATAGGAAAATAGAATAATAGCCTGTTTCTGAGCTCAGAAAATGCACTATAAAGTTGTTGTATCTTATTAGCCAAATCAACCCAGCACTCTGCACACTTATTCCACTGCCACACATAGCAAATGCAGTCTTGCTTAGTAAGGATAGGCAAATTAATCCCAATAAGGAAGGGTATTCAGAGTCTTTTATTATAATGCTTAGGTGAGGAAATCCTTTAGCATCCATTTGCATGTTTATCCAATCACAATCTGACAGCTACATTTAAATGAGTGTCAGGTAAATAAGAAAAAAATAGGATAATGCTAGGTGGAGGCTGTTAACAATTATATCACTTCTGTTTCCCAACTACCTCAGAGCTAGACATGCAAACTAGTTAATGAAGGGAAAGAGGGCAATATATGGGACAAATCACTTTAATTGATGGGACACTTGTTTCCTCGAATGGTATGTTGATGTGTCATTTTATAATGAGAGAGGAAACTGCAAGCACTCTGATGTCTATAAAATTCACAAATATGCCTGTCTTTTCCTCTCTTCTCTGTCCCTCCCTCCTTTTAATTCATTCTGAAGGCAGAGCTCCACACAAGTTTACAATGTTGAATACATGGCTTTATTTCAAGGAAGTTCATGAATACATAGAGGATAGTTGACAGCTTGGGGGTTTATTTAATTATTTATCTAGAGGCTGTGCTGCTACTGTTAAGGAAAATGAATAGTGTTTCTATTCAGTAGCCACCTCGCTCCCTTTTGCTTCACTCTGTGCTCCTAATTCTTCAGTGAAAATATCCACAGAAGGCTGGGGAGTGTAGTTCACTGATAGTGTGTGCTTAGCATGCATGAAACCTGGGTTCCATCCCTAGTGCCAAAAGAAATTTAAAACAGAAAAAAAGAAGACAAAGAAGGCAAAGAAGGCAAGGAAGGCAAGGAAGGAGGAGGAGGAGGAGGAGGAGGAGGAGGAGGAGGAGGAGGAGGAGGAGGAGGAGGAGGAGGAGGGGGGGGGGGGAGGAGGAGGAGGAGGAGGAGGAGGAGGAGGAGGAGGAGGAGGAGGAGGAGGAGGAGGAGGAGGGGGGGGGGGGAGGAGGAGGAGGAGGAGGAGGAGGAGGAGGAGGAGGAGGAGGAGGAGGAGGAGGAGGAGGAGGAGGAGGAGGAGGAGGAGGAGGAGGAGGAGGAGGAGGAGGAGGAGGAGGAGGAGGAGGAGGAGGAGGAGGAGGAGGAGGAGGAGGAGGAGGAGGAGGAGGAGGAGGAGGAGGAGGAGGAGGAGGAGGAGGAGGAGGAGGAAAAAAACAATCCATAGAGGACGGACTCAGCTATTTTGGAGGCATTTGCATTTCTTAAGGTGAACACATCTGTGTTGTCAAAGGTTTTCATAATGAAATTCTCAGTTTTATTTTTGTTACCATCAATGTATTTTCGAAGTGATATTTTCTGTCAATTATAAACAAAATGATTACAGGACTTCCTCAGACACTTACTTTCAAACAACAAATGCTCCATGGCTTAAAGAGCCATATTTGACACTGGTGGCTCAAGCCTGTAATCCTAGCTACTCAGGAGGCTGAGATCTGAGGATCACACTTTAAAGCCAACCCAGGCAGGAAAGTCTATGAGACTTTTGTCTCCAATAAACCACCAGAAAACCAGAAGTGGTGCTGTGGCTCAAGTGGTAGAACATTCACTCACCTTGAGCTGAAGAGCTCAGGGACAATGCCCAGGCCCAGAGTTCAAGGCCCATGACTGACCAAAGAAAAAAAAAAAGAGCCATGTTTGAATATTTAACCAAATGAGCAAGGATGTTCCCAAGGATTCTGAAGGCCTTTAGAAATTCATATGACTAGAAATGGCATGTTAGATTACTGCATAGGGAAAACGCATTGTTTGAGATTTTGTGTAAACCAATGTACTTTGCCCCCAAAAGTAAAAATCAGCATGAGGCTTCAAATATATAATATGAATTAAAACCCAAATAAAATACAAATGACTTATGATGAAGTTTTATATTGATAAACTCTTTGTAAGTTGGAAGTGCCCTAAATAGAAATACACTTAACTTACCAAATACCCTGGCTAACATAACAATGTACCCTAAAATTGGTTACTTTTCCTCCCAATTGTGATGTGGGTGGATGTGAGCTGTGCCCAGCACCTCAGGACACAATTTTAACACTTATCACTGGTCCAAAGGAAGATCAAAATCAAAACTTGTCATATAATTTCTTCTACGTGCATATTGCTCTTCCACTACTTGTCATATAATTTTTTCTACGTGCATATTGCTCTTCTACTAATGTGACCTCAAAATTCTCCTTAGCACTATATAGTAGTTGATTGAGCTGGCATAGTCTCTGGAATATTAACAACAATAATTTGAATCTCTTTTAATTTACCCATTCAAAGTCATAATTAAAACTCAATTCCTTCACAGAATCCTAATTAATATTTGAAGATAATTATAAGAACAGCAGTGGATACAATGTAATTTTATAACTTCTTTTATGACTCACTCATTCTTGATATGAATTTAAAAAGTGTTTGGAGATTGATTACAATAACTATAGTAAAACTAGTAAAATATCAAGGAGAAAGCAAAATGCCATGAAGGCAAAACTGAGTCTATAAAGAGAACATTGTCATTTATAAAAAGAAGCTACCAAGATTAGTATATTATTCTATCAATTGCTATATTTTTTTTTCTGGCCAAAGTAGTAACTATATACCTGTGCTTCTTTATGTCATTGATTCCATTCTTCAGATTTCCCAGTCTTTCTGTTGGATTTTGCCTGAAATGATAATTTTCCAAAGGCACTTTATAATATACTTATTTTTTGGTTAATTTAGTCACTCAAAACCATTCATCAAGTTTTTACCATGGGTTAGATGTCTGAGTAAAGGAATATGAATATATTGCCCCTAATTGAGTTAGTCCTTCAAGTAAACTATTAGTAATGCTTACTAAGCCCTATTTTACATAAGGACTTAGTCCTTAAGTCCATAAGTCCATGAATCCTATTTTACATAAGTCTACTCTAGAATTCCTCAGCTTTGCTGAGGAAAACTGGGAGAGTTTTACAGAATCACTTACATCTAAACATGCAGAAATTCCATGTTCAAAGTTTATGAACTTTCAATGCTTTATTGTTCAAATATGAGGGAAAGCAGCAGCACAATAGGCTTTAAGCCCCACCCCGCAAAATAAAACGTGAGCCTTCAATTTTCTGATAAATGATTTTCAGTAGTAAAACGAATCTGGAACACTCAAAGTAAGATAGAAAAGTACTCTTTAAAAAGAAAAAAAAGAAGCAGAGATTGAAAGAAGCGCATGTAGTAACACTATTATATCACTGATTTTTTTCTCAAGATTGTAAGTTAATTCATTCATTTTAAACCAAGATGTGTCCTTCTATTTTGTTCATAACAGTTCTATAAGATGATTTGCAAATGTAGTTTGCAAAACCGAATCCTTATACAGTGATTCTGTGACATGAGATAAACTTAGATGGTAAAATAGAAACAGCCTTACTTTAAATATAATTTGGCAACACAGAAAAGCACAATAAGAAAATGTATAGAACTGAAACCCGCAAGCCTTAACATTTTCTCCAAAGCAAGCAGATTCTAGGGGTTATTCTCACCTGCAAAGTCTCCTGATCAAATCCTCAGGCCGCCTTGTTATCTTTCTGGGAAAATCCATTTTTTCAATTCCTTTTAGAATTAAATTGTAGGTCATCATTTGGTCAATTCCAGAAAAGGGTGGGCTAGAGAAAATTCAAAATAAAACACACTAAAACCATATTCTATGTCTCTGGTTTCTTCCTTCCTCTTCCTCTGCCTGCCTCTCTGTCCTTCCTTCTATCTTTCCCTTTTTCTCTTTTCCATTCCCCTTCTCCTCGACTTTCCTCCCCTTTTCTTTCTCTCTTTCCTTCTCTTCCTTTTCTCTCACTTTATCACCAATTGTTTTATGAGAAATTTAAAATATGCTAGAAAGTAATTTCATTAATCTCATATCACATAATGGATGCATTTAAAGTGTAATTTGGTATCTAAAAATAAAATTAACACACACAGCATGACAGAAGAAAAGTGTGATTGTTTTTTAGCTACAGTGAAATAGGAATAAAAAAATCCTTCTCCTGAGCTGACAGTGGAACAGAGGTGTTAGTAAAGAGAAGGAATAAGCTACACTGTTATCTGTGGGCTGGAAACAGGAAGTAAAAAGGCATCATTTAGGAATGGGCTAGAGTGTTCTGGAACTATAAGGTGGGCAGGTGACTGGTGGAGTGGATAAGCAGAAAAGAGGTATAAGGAACACCAGTAACATCATATAACACTAGTGGGATCTGGGAGTATTTTCTGAGCCATGATCTAATTTATAGCAACCAGAGTAATCTTTTTCTTTTTTTAATTCACAAGGAGTAAACTGTGATGTAGGGATGGTCAAAGGCCTGATAGCTCAGTGGAGAGCAGTAGAATTGAAGGTGGTGAGACATGTTTAAAGTTTTAATCTATCTATACTATGAAATGGACTGGCTATTGTGTCCTCCTATCAAATTTATACATTGAAACCTTAATCCCAGCATGATAGTAATTGGAGGTAGAATCTATAGACATGAGGATGGAATTCTCATGAATGAAATCAGTTCCCTTTAGGCAGAGCACACAGTGGTGGCTAGTGGTCTTCCCACCATCTGATGATCAAATAATAAGTCAGAAGTTTTTAACTAGGATGAGTCCTTGTCAGAACTCCATCTTGCTGGCAGCCTGATCTGGGATTCCCAACCACTAACACAGTAAGAAATAAATGTCTGCTGTTTGAGCTACCAAGTTTATGGTGCTTTACTATAGACAGCTTATGCCAGGATAGATAGTAAAGCCAACAGGATTTGCTAATGGGGTGAAAGTCGTGTGGAGGAGAAAGACAAGATTCAAGAACGATGTTAATGTGTGGTAGTCCAGATGTCCATAGAAGAGAGCTGTAAGCATCCATTATGAGCTTAAACTTGAAGTCTCTCTTCACTTACAGAAGAAAGACTGAAGTGAAATGGAATGTACCCAAAAGGTTCATATGTTAAGGACTAGACCACAGCCTCAGAAGGTGGTAGAACCTATGGGAAGTGAGATCTACAGAAAGAAATTAAGTCCCTGGGATGTGTTCTTGGATGGGATACTGGGACTTAAAGCTCTGCGCTGTGTCAATCACCAAGTGAACACTCCTCCTTTGTCACACGCTTTGGTCATGATGCACTTTTCTGCTATAGTTTCAATGCAAGAAAGCCAACTACTTCCTTTAAGGTGTTTATTTCAGGCATTTTGTCATAGCAATGAAAATCTGACAACTCAATGGGGGTGCAAAACAGATTAAGTGGAAGGGACTCAAGGGTCATTGTGTGTGTGTGTGTGTGTGTGTGTGTGTGTGTGTGTGTGTGTGTGTGTGTGTGTGTGCTGCTTCTGAGGGTTGAACTCAGGGCTTAGACATTGTCTTTGAGATTTGTGCTTAAAGTTAGCATTCTACCATTTGAACCACAGTTCCACTTACAACTTTTGGCAACTAAAATTTTTATAGACTTTCTTACCTGGGCTAGTTATGAACTACAGTCTTCAGATCTTGGCCTACTGAATAATTAGGATTGCATGTGTGAGCCACATGCACTTAACCTTCAAGGCCTACTTTTAATTTTTTGGTAGTTCTGGGGTTTGGACTCAGGGTTTCATGCTTGCTATGCTGAGCCAAGCCTCCAACCCTGTTATTACTTCTTATCTTATCACCTGAGCCATGATCCACTTACTTGGGGCTTCTCATCAGAGCTGGGATCACAGCCGCATGCCACCACATCTAATTTCCCTTCTGTGAAGAAAACCCAGCAACTAAGATGACCTTGAGCCACCATTCAATGAAAATTTATTTTCAATGAATGGTTACCTGGAAAATTTTGCTTCTTCCAAATTTGAAGCAATAAATACTTGAAAATGATTACAGATAATGTAAAAAGGTTTTTAATATCTGCTTCTCCAATGCTTATGGACAAAATTTGAATCAAGCCACAGGAAATATAGCATGAAAATTTATGGTGTAAAAAGCTTAAACATGCTAAACGTTAGTGGCACAGTACTAGTCTAGTATGTCTGAGGCCCTAGGTTTCATTATTAACACTGAAATTAAAAAAAAAAAAATTAAGAAGACATTCAAGTTTTCTTCTTACAAAGTATGCATTGAGACTTGTAACCCCATCAACGGACCCATTCCAGTATTTCTTTTTTTTTCTTCTTTTTCTTTTTGTTGGTCATGAGGCTTGAACTCTTGGGCTAGGTGCTGTCCCTCAGCTCTTCAGCTCAAGGCAAGTGCTCTACCACTTGAGCCACAATGCCACTTTCCGTTTTCTGGTGGTTAATTGGAGATGAGTCTCACAGACTTTCCTGCCTAGGCTGGCTTTGAACCATGATCCTCATATCTCAGCCTCCTGAGTAGCCAGGATTACAGGCTTGAGCCAACTGTGCCCAGCCCATTCCAGTATTTCTTTCTTTCTTTCTTTTTTTAAAATTTTATTGTGAAAATATTGTACAGAGGGTTACAATTACATGGGCAAGGTAATGAGTACATTTCTTATCAAGCATTGTTGCCTCCTCCTTTGTTTCCCCTTCATCTTTCCCTCCTCCACCCCTCCCGCCAAAGTTGTAAAGTTCATTTTTTGACATAATGACTTGTACATCTCATTGTTGCAATGGGTCCACCTGTATCCCTATTTAAATGATTTGTTTTTTCCCTTCCCTTCCACAAATTATACCAACATCAAATACAGTGAAAACAAGGGATATACCATGAGGGAGGGACATACAAAGCAACAAAAAAAATCATCTTATAAATATGTTAAAAACAATAGCAAGAAAGAAAAACCACTTGAGTCCTTATTTTGGGGTTCATTTCGCCTAACATCAACTTATCTGACCTTTTCTGCTTGTCTCAAATATATACTAGTTATTCCAAATAAGGGAAACCATGGGACCTATGTTTCTTTGGGCCTGGCTTACTTCACTTAATATATTTTTTTCCAAGTCTTTCCATTTCCTAACAAATGGGGCAATGTCATTCTTTCTGATGGAGGCATAGAATTCCATTGTGTGTATATACCACATTTTCTTGATCCAGTATTTCTTAACCTATGTCATGAAAATCTTCTCTAAAACCAAGATTGGGAGTATTTGGTTACAAAGCAATGTGAGAATGATCATAAACCACATATGTGTAATGGTAAGTATGTCACATTTAGAGCCACAAAGATCTGATCAAATTACCTATCTTTTTTTTTTAATTGTGAAAATACTGTACAGAGGGGTTACAATTACATGGGCAAGATAATGAGTACATTTCTTATCAAGCATTGTAGCCTCCTCCTTTGTTTCCCCTTCCCATCGCATCCTCCCCTCGCCCCCCCCCACCCAACCCTCTCCCCCCCCCCCACCAAAGTTGTAAAGTTCGTTTTCGACATAACAACTTGTACATCTCATTGTTGCAATGGGTCCACCTGTATCCCTATTTAAACGATTTGTTTTTCAAATTACCTATCTTGAACAAACTCTGTTTTCTAGTTTTCTTAACCTTTTAAATTTAAACCATAGAAATAATCATAAAATTTTAAATCATAAAGTCATAATAAAAATTCCTGACTTACCTTCCATACAAGTATATAAAAATTGAACTAAACTGGATAATATGTATATGACTGCTTTGTGAACCATAAAGTGTTTTACAAATGTGAGTTAGTATTCCATATATTCTGTATTGGGGGAGGTGTTCATGAGTATGTATGCTAAATATTTGGGACACTGTACTTGTTAATACAATCTTTTAATCTCTTTGGGGATGACAACTAAATATTAACTTCTAAAACCTTGCCGTGACTTGTCTTCATTCATTAGCCCTTCTGGAAAGGAGTTGACAGAGGGATTAAAATTGAAACAAAAAACAGAGCCTTCTCTTAGCATTTCTGTTTAATGATACCCTGGGAAAATGGAAGGATGTGGCTAATTTTGGTTTGATTGATCAAAAAATTCAACTGGACTAGAAAAATATGTATTTGAATTGAGAGAAAAACCAGCATGTCCCCACTTTCTTTCTCTTATTCTGCATTATCAAAACCTTCACAGACTCAGTCTATTATTTATAATAATGAACCTTCCCCTTTCAGTTAAACCAGAGTGATCTGCCACTTTTTGCCATCAGCTTCCTGAATCTTTTCTCCACAGTGTAAAATTCCAAGCCCACTAAATGAAAAGGGAGAAAGGGACATACTTTTAAAAAGATTTCCAAAATGTTATACTTTTGAGTTCTACCGTTTGTGAATCACTTTTACATGTGTCCGAGGAAGAGATTGGAGAATACTTGAAGGTTCACACTTACTTTCCCGTTAGAAGCTCATACACCAGGATTCCCAGGGACCAAAAATCGACACTGAAGTCATGTCCTTTGTTGAGAATGACCTCAGGAGCTACATACTCTGGAGTTCCACAGAATGTCCATGTTTTCTGTCCAGAACCTATTTTCTTAGCAAATCCAAAGTCAACCTGGAAAAATATTGCCAAAAAATGTCAGTGATTGTTAAACCTATTACTGTTATTATTATTGTTGTTACTGTTATTATTATTATTTTTTGTTGGTCTTGCAGCCTCAGGACTCACAGCGCTGTCCCTGAACTTCTTTTGCTGAAAGATAGTGCTCTACCTTGAGCCACAGTGCCTCTTCCAGCATTTTCTGAGTAGTTTAGTAAAGCTAAGACCCTCTCAGACTTTTTGACCCTGGCTGGCTTTGAACTGTGATCTTGAGATCTCACCTCCTGAGGAGCTAGGATTACATGCTGTGCATGTACATTTTAATAGTTTTGGTATGCGTAGACTATTTCAATAATAGAGCAACAATCTTGAATTTAAATTAAAGCTAACACATTGGAAAAATCACCTAAATGTTAAGAGTGAGTGAAGTAGAAAATCCACCATTTTTTTGGTTCAAATACTAATACTGAAATCTTTTTTTTAACCTTAAATGAATCTCTTGGGAACCTGACATTTTATTCGTACTTTGTAGTATTTATCACATAATGACAAAGATTTGCTTCCTAGGGGAAAAAAAGCATCTAAATAACCTAATTCAAAGTAGGCTTTTACTATTTTTTTCATACTCAGTTTGAATCACAAAATCTATATCTAAGAGGTGGCTGGGAGACATTATGAGATTAAAATTTGTAACCAGCTGAGATTAGCACATGTACTATTCCTTAGAGAAAGAGCCAATATGAAAATCCTAGCTAATATATAAAGATTGAAATTTAAGAGACAAGGAGGCAATGCTTATAACTACACTTGTATGCACTAGTGTATGGGAATGTTGTATTTTGTTGGTTTATTACTGGCTCTCATTTCATCTTTAATTGCACTTAATTTTCCTCTTAAGAAGTTCATTAGCTATTTAGAAGAGTTTTTCCTACTTTTTAAAAGCAGTGAATTTTAATTTGAATTGCCGATTTCCTCTTGTAATATTTGCATAGTGGTCCACAGAGATCAAAATTTTAGAATGTATAGAAGCAGATGATTTTCTTTATTTCCTTTGATCCTAAAAAAAAAACAAAACCAGACCTATCCAAATTGTTGTTCCTAATACAGAAGACCCTGGATCTTCTCTATCAATTCCTGTGCATTTTCTATTAAAATCATACCATCTCTGATATCAATATGGACCATCACAATGCCTTGGTCTTTTCTTTTCTCCACCCATTCTAGGTAACAGAAAGGTAAGTTCCTTCATTTATTCATTCATTCAGGAATTATTTGTTGAATAACACTACATGGAAAGCATCTGGACTAAAAGACAGCCCAAGTTCCAATAAATCTGATTGAACAGAAAAGATCAGTATTAAACATAGAAATGTATCGTCAATCATGATAATATAATACCACATAGTAGCTTATGCTATGAGGAAAGAAACAGCAGCGCTACGTCCATGAACAATATGAATCGCCCTTGTAAAAGTGACCAGGAGGAAAGCTCACCAGGGAAGTAGTACTTGGATAAATTTGAGTGGAAAGCGGAATGAAATAAGGGAGCAGCGATCTGTAAGTATCTGGGTAAGAGTGACATTGCCAAGAGTTAGAGCTGGCGCAAACGCCTTGAGGTGAAAATATGCTTGCTAAATTCACAGCTTGGCAAGAAGATCAGTATGGCTGCCCCATAATGTGGAGAAAAGCAGGAAGTGAGGGCAGACTCTGGAGAGCATATGAAAACCACAGGAAAAACTTTGAAGTGTTCTTCTAAGAAGTCATCATAAGATTAAGAAAAAGAGTATGATGGCATGGTCTGACTTACGTATTACAGGGATCAAAGGGGAAAGAAAGCAGATCTCACTCCTTTTATGTTCTCAAAATCCACTAGTAAAGCAATTTCTTTAAGAAGGAGCATCTCAAACTAAGATCTAGAGTATACAAGTTTCCTTTGTCAGTATTAATTTTCTATTATTAAACATGGCTCACATTAAGGTAAATTTTTTAAAATATTAAGTCTCTACTGCCTGCAGTAAGCTTGATGGTTTTAAGATACTTTCAAATCTTCAGCCATGATTTGCATCATTTAGAAACAGACAAATTATCATTGTGGCTTGCTGGAGCTTGTGTCTGGTAAGTATGAGCTTTTTCCCAGAAGTTTCTCTCTGGGTCAGTAAATTTGTCAGATACTGGTTCTCTCAGTCACATAAAAATGGAAACGAAATGACCAGTCTAATTAAGCCAGATGATTCATGAAAACATAACATTCTGAAAAAATATTTATGTGGCATTTTTAGGACATTTTCTTTACCCAAGTCTAGACAAGGGTAAAATGGAATCTGTTTATCCTGCCTGCCAACACCCGAAGTTAATTTAATGTCCTTCTGATACTAATGCCCTTCCTCTAAACAGCCAACAATGATGTTTTACACTAAGTATCAGTGAGAGACAGAGACAGAGACCAAAACAGAGCCAGAGAGGGAGACAGAAAAAAGAGAGAAAGACTCAGACAGGCAGACAAAGACACAGAGACATAGAGATAAGTACAGAGAAAGAGACAGACTAAGGTGTAGTGGATACTCTGTTATTACAAGAGCCCATTCTTTGTCACGCTATGGTGATGCAGCTGAAATATTCAGTCTTTGATTGAAGTACTCTGGCAAGATAAAGGGAAGTTTTGTATGCATAAGAGCAAATCATAAAACTCTTAAGTCTCATATCATCATCTCCTTGAAGCCCACCTCGAATTACAGAACCTACTTTTCCCTCCTACAAAATTCCCCAACACAATTTACATTCCATGGTTACATTTCTGGTAGCAGCAGTATCTACTTGGGTTTGAATAAACCTAGATTCTTGAGTAGAGGTGAATGCAGTTTTATACTACTTATAACATGGCAGATTTTCAACTCATGTTTGTTGAAAAAATGAAGCAATAACTGTTAATATCATTTCAATAAGATATAAATATCGCTAACTGCATTTCAATTACATAGCTAATTTGTCTACCAATAGAATATGGTTGGAATCAATGTTTCATTTTCATGTCTAAAGTTGAGAAATGTGTGACACACACATATATAAATATATAATACAAATAGGAATTACAAAGCACAGCATAAAACAACCTCATGCCGCCACCTGCTAAATAGCTAGAAGATAACAAAGAGAGAACCCTATTGGATGACTCCCAGTGTCTTCCTGCTTGTTGCTAAGGGTGCACCAGTGCTCAGGAATTTGCTTGAGTTGATTTCACCACATATCTAACATCTCCAAATATTATGTAACTTTCAGTCATTAAATCAGACTTATCTTGGGGAAAATGAGATTTTTTTTGTCCAAAATTACATTTAGGAATTTAATGTACACTGATACATTTATTTTCACTGCTTTACCATAATACCATGAATTAATACACCATGATTTTTTGCCCATTCTGCTGATGATGGACATTTACATTATTACTCATTTTGTATTACTACAGAAATACTTCTATAGAACTAATTTCTCATATTATCTAGTGGATAGGTGTAAGGAACTAGGAATACTGTGTCAATGTAGTATCTTATTAGATATTGTCCAACTTCTTTGCAAAGGGATTGGACTGTCACCAACTCCTTTACAGGAAGTATGTAAGAGCTCTTGTCCTGCCCACTCATCATCTTTTTTTGGGGGGGGGCAGTCGTGGCTCTGAGCTCTGGGCCTGGGCACTGTCCCTCAGCTCTTCAGCTCAAGGCTAGCGCTCTACCACTTGAGCCCCAGCGCCACTTCTGGCTTTTTTCTTTGTGCTTATATGGTGCTGAGGAATCGAACCCAGGGCCTCAGGCATGCAAGGCAAGTGCTCTATCACTGAGCCACCTTCCCATCCCATCATCATCATTTTTTAATACAAACTTTTTACTTTTTGATATTTATGAATGTAAAATCACAGTAGTTTTAACTAAGATTTTTCAACTAGGAATTAGTTTGAATGGTAGCATTCTAATTAACTTGCATATCTGAGAAAGCAATCTTTTTCCATGCTGCTCTTCTTGTTTGTCTTCATTAATGTCTTGGCTATTCTAAATCCTGGGTTATTCTACAGAAATTGAAGAATCAGCATGCCAAGTTCTATGAAAAGCTCTACTGGAACTGTGTCCAAGTAGATCAAAGCATCAATAACTATAGGATGTTCCATCTTTATATTTTTAAACATGGTGCATGTGTCTGAGTTAAAGTAAATAATTTTAGAGTAAATATTTCCAAGAAGGTTCAAAAGAGGACATTCTACATTAACTTACTTCTCCCACCGATAGTGAGTTTTCCTGAACAGCAAGTGGATTTTAGGGATGTAGGCTCCATTGAATTTAGAGCTCTGGCAACAAGCCAGAATGAATGCATAGGAATATATGGCACAGAAGTTTTAAAGACCAGATCACTTACTGGTACGGACCACTTTTGCCAACATTTCACCAGCTAGAATTATAGCAGAACTACCCAGAAAGAGAGATAAGACAGGTTGGCTAACTCGGCATAGCAGAGAGAATGTCCCATATCACCTATCAATTTAGGTCTTTTAAATATGTTTCTACACATTTCCATAAGGTTATCAATAAAGCTGTTATACATCTTGTTAGACTTAGTCATAGATACATTATATACTCATGTTTGTTGTTGTTGTTGGTTGTGAGGCTTGATCTCAGGGCCTGGGCACTGTTGTTGAGCTTTATGCTCAAGGCTAGCACTCTACCACTTTGAGCCACAGAACCACTTCTGGTTTTCTGGTGGTTAATTGGAAACAAGAGTCTCATGGATTTTCCTGCTCAAGCTGGCTTTGAACCATGATCCTCAGATCTCAGCCTCTTGAGTAGCTAGGATTATAGGCATGAGCCACTGGCGCCCAAAAGCATATTCCTGCTTTTGGTAATGGTATTTATATTTCTATTTGAATTGTGTTTCTGGAATTTAAAATATACTCGGTTCATATATTCATAATCTTACATCCCTCTACCATATTATAAATATTCTAATTAAAATATTTCTTTTTGCATTTTAGATTTCTATAGAGTTAATCATGCCATCTGGTAGATTTGTTGTTTACTTTCCAATGTGTCTTTTTAAGTTTATTTATATCTTACTGCACTGGGTAGAACCTCCAGTGAAATACTGAACATTTGCTCTAAATCTTATTAGGTTATCTTTCATTGGATTACAAAAATTTATTTCCCTTTTGAGATTGTTAAGAGATTTTACCTTGCCTAATTTAAAAATGCACCAAAACTATCTCTGCAACTTTTGAGATAACTATGTAATTTTTTTATCTTGTAATCTGTTAAGGGATGATTTATTTTAATAGATTTTCTTAAATTTTAAGGTTTTTTTTTTCTTTTTAGAGCAGACAGTGAAACTAGAATCTTTATAAAGGCTTCTTATAGACCTCTACTTCCACCTGTGGCCAGTTTTTATCCATTGTCAGCACACCTCACTTTCATTATAGCAGGTGAAGCTATGATAACACATTGCAATAATCAAAATCCAAACTTTACATCAGGGTTCACTCCTCAGTTTTGCCTATTCTGTAAGCTTGGCCAAATGTGTAATTTCGTGTCTTCATCATGATGGACATACTGTGTATTTTTTAAATTTATTTTTATTGTAAAGGTGTTGTACAGAGGGATTACAGTGGCATAAGTAAGGCAATGAGTACATTTCTTGTCAAATTGTTACCCTCTCTCTTCTTTTTCTCCCACTTTCCCTCCCCCTGACTTTGCCCCCACACTCAAGTTGTAAAGTTATTTTCTAGCATAGTGTCTTGTGAGTATTGCTGTTGTATTGGTTCACCCTTTGTTCTTTGTCTCACCATTTTGTTATTCCCCTTCCCTTTCCCAATTCAGATAAATGTATATACAAGACACAGGGTACTAAGATCAAAAACAGTGATAACAGGAGATATTTTTACTCCCCTAAAAATATTCCTGTCCTACATTCCAAGTCTTTTTACTTTCCCCATCAGTTTTTCCTTGTTACATGGTTGAAATAACACACTATGAATTTTTCCCATATTGGTATTTTTTTCTACTTACAAACATGCATTTAACATTCCTCCATGTCTTCTCATCACTTGATAGTTCATTTTATTTTGGCACTGAATAATATTTCAGTGTCAGGATGTACCACTGTTTATCTATTCATGCATTGAAGAGCATTATAGTATTTCCAAGATTTGGTGATTATGAATAAAGTTTTAATGTTTCTTAAACATTGATGTGTAGGTTTTGGGTGGTCATAGGTTCCCAAGTGTTGGATCTTGTAATAAATATCTGTTTAGTTTTGTTAGGAAACCAGCCAACTGTCTTCCAAAATGGTGGCACTGTTTGTACAAGTGTGAGCAAGAGTTTCTGATGCTCCAACCTCACTGGCATTTAGTGTTGTCAGAGTTTCAGATTTTAGTTCAACTAAAAGGTGTACAGTAGTATTTTGTTGTTTTAACTTCTTTTTGGGGGGGAGGGGGTCCAGTCGTGGGGCCTGAACTCTCGGCCTGGGCGCTGTCCCTCAGCTCTTCAGCTCAAGGCTAGCACTCTACCACTTGAGCCACAGTACCACTTCCGGCTTTTTTCTTATGTGGTGCTGAGGAATTGAAGCTAGGGCCTCATGCATGCAAGGCAAGCGCTCTACCACTGAGCCACCTTCCCAGCCCTGTTGTTTTAACTTTTAACCTCTCAATTACACTTTCATACATCTCATAGGCTTGTTTTCTATGTTCAGATGTTCTGCAGTAAGCTGTCCATTCACGTGTTCTGTGCACTATTTAATCAAGTCGTTTTACTTTCTTTTGATTTAGTTTCAGTGATCTTTATGCCTTGATAACAGTCCTTTATACATCTTTTATTAATAGTTTCCCCTAACCTGTGCTTTTCTTCTCTTTCTCTTTACATTTTCTTTTACACAATACACATTTCAAATGTCAACGAAGTCTCTCTTTTCAGTGATTTATATCAGAGACATTTGATATGTATCTAAGTTAGGAGGTTTATGCTTTGACTCTTATATTTATTCCTGTGATCCATTTTGAATTAATTTTTATATATGTTATGGTGTCTGTCTAAATTGATTTTCTTTTTTTAATTTAATTTAATTTTTTTATTGTGAAAATACTGTACAGAGGGGTTACAATTACATGGGCAAGATGAGTACATTTCTTATCAAGCATTGTAGCCTCCTCCTTTGTTTCCCCTTCCCAACCCTTCCCATCCTAAATTAATTTTCTTATATGAGGATATAATTATTCCACTACCACTTGTTGGAAAAATTACTGTTGTTTTATGATCTACATTTGATGTTTTTGTCAAAGGTCAGTTAGCTATTTATCTGTGCCTATTTCTTGACTATTCATTCTGAACCACTAACATACTAGTCTATTCCTTTACCAAAGGAATGAGATGACTAGTGTGTGTGTGTGTGTGTGTGTGTGTGTGTGTGTGTGTGTGTGTGTGTGTGTTGGTAATAGGGCTTGCACTCAGAGCCTGGATGCTGTCCCTTAGCCATTTTACTCAAGGATGGTGTTGTACCACTTGAGCCACAGCTCCTCTGTTGGCTTTTGACTATTAATTGTAGTCTCATGGACTTCCCTGAAGAGGCTGGCTTAGAATCACAACCCTCAGATCTTGTGTTCTGCAATATTATTGTAATTACTTATTATTTCCTGGAAATTATTTTTGCTCACTCAGATTTTCTACATTGATGATCATGTCATCTGTGAACAAAGAAAGATTTGTTTCTTCCTTGCCAACCTGTCTATCTTTTATTTCCTTCTCTTGTTGCTTTCTAGTATGATGCTGGAAAGAAATTGTGAGAGAAGATACTCTTGCTTTGCTCCTGACCTTAATGGAAAATCTTCTAGTTTCTCATTATGGACTATGATGTTGGTTAAGGGTTTTCATTGTAGATATTCTTTGTCTTGTTATGGAAGCCCCTCCCTTTTTCTAGTTTACCATGAGTTTACTCTGTGTGTGTGTGTGTGTGTGTGTGTGTGTGTATTTTTTGTTGTTCTTTTCTTTTGTGCTAGTTCTGGGGCTCCAATTCCAGGTCTGAGTGCTATTCCTGAACTTTCTTTGCTCAAGGCTAGCTAGTGCTCTACCACTTGAGCCACACAGCCTTACTGCCAGATTTTTTGGAGATACAAGTCTCAGGCTGGGCTGGGTTTGAATGGAGATCCTCAGATCTCAACCTCCTGAATAGCTAGGATTACCAACACCTGGCTGAGTTTACTTTATTTAATTATTTTTGTTGTCAATGTGATGTACAGAGGGGTTCCAGTTACATAAGGTAATAAGTACATTTCTTGTCAAACTTTTTACCTCTTCCCTCATTTTTCCCCTACTTTCCCTCCTCCTTACTAGATTTTGTCAAATATACTTTCTGTATTGTACAGAATTGGCATAATTTATTCCTTAAATTTTGTCTAGAATTTACCAGTGAGTCTATATGAACTTGATGCTTTCTGTTTTGAAGGTTCTTCAATTGTTGATGTTCCTTAATAGACATGGGCTTTTCCACATTGTTTTACTTCTTCTTGTATGGTTTTGGACAGACTGTATCTTTCAAGGCATTAGGGAATTTCATCTGGCCTATCAGCTTCATGTACATGCAGTTATACACAGTATTCCTTACCATCCTTGCAATGTCCAGAGTCTGTAGTAATAGCTCTTCTTTCACTTATGATATTAACACTTGATTTCCTCTCATTTTGGTTAAAAAAGTATTAATTTTATCTTATTTTAGTGTGTGTGTGTGGGGGGGTGTGCATATGTATCAGTCCTAGGGCTTGAACTCAGAGCCTAGATGTGGTTTTTGAGCTCTTTAACTCAAGTCTAGCACTCTAACACTTAAGCCATGCCACCATTTCTGGCATTTTGGTATGTAATTGGAGATAAAGGTCTCAAGAGTTTCCTTCCCAAGATGGCTTTGAACCCTGATGTTCAGATTCTTAGCCTCCCAAGTAGCTAAGATTACAGGCTTGAGCAACCAGCACCCAGCTATTAAGGGGAGGCTGGGAAGGGAGGTGAAGGGTAAACAAAGGAGGAGGCTGCAATGCTTGGTAAGAAATGTATGCATTATCCTGCCCATGTAATTGTAACCTCTCTGTACAGTATGTTCTCAAATAAAATAAAATAAAATTTAAAAAAAAAGATTATTGGTAATTAAAAACTAATTTTTTGTTTCATTGATTACCTCTAAAGATTTTCTATTTTCAGGTTTTTATAACATTCACACTAATTGTTACTTATTTTGGTCACTTTGAATTTAATACGTTCTTTTTCTTCTAGTTTCCTAAGATAGCAGCATATATGATTGACTTAGGACTTATTCATTTTCTAATCCATGCATTTGATCTTTTAGATTTCTCTAATCACTTCCTTGCTTTCATTCTACAAATTTTGATAAATTTTGTTTTCAATTTTATTTAATTCAAAAGATAAACAATTTCTTCATAGATCCATGTATAATTTACACTCATCTATGTGTAGTTATTTTCTTTTCCTGCTTTTCACTTTAATTCCATGAAGTCTAACAGCAGACACTGGAATGTCTTCATTCAGACATTCAAATGACATACTATCATTCACATGTATAACAGCAAAGTGATCTTAATTCCTTGTACATATCATTGCTATCGTTCCTTTTAGTTATATGTAAAAGTATAATGTGCTTTGAACTTCTTGAATCTATGATTTGGTATCTGAATTTTTTTTGCCAGTCATGGGGCCTGAACTCTGAGCCTGGGCGCTGTCCCTCAGCTCTTCAGCTCAAGGCTAGTGCTCTACCACTGGAACCACAGCACCACTTCCAGCTTTTTCTGCTTATGTGGTGCTGAGGAATTGAACCCAGGGCCTCATGCATGCGACGCAAGCACTCTACCACTGAGCCACCTTCCCAGCCCCTGGTATCTGATATTGATTTGGAGAAATTCTCAATGATTATAGTTTCATGCTTTCTTGTTTTATTCCTATTTTATGATACATAAATTAGGCAGTTTTGTTTTTCCATAGTCCTTGGGTTTTCCTTTTTATTGTTTTCCTTCATTCTTTGTTCTCTGTGATTTTCATATTGTGAGGTTTACACTAATCTCACAGATGGTTTTCTCCTCCTCAGTTGTGTGTAGTCTACTAATCAGTCCCTTAAAGGCATTTTTCATTTCTGTTATAGCATTTTTGACCTATAATATTTCTTTTTACCTTATTCCCTAAGATTTAAAAATCATTGCTTACATTGCACAACTGCTTTTTTTGTATGCTGCCCATTTTCTCTCTTAGACCATGTTGTACATTGATCACAGCTGTTTTAAATTCTCTGATCCCACATTCCTACCTTTTTAGTTCTGATTTTGTTTCTTCATATTGATTTTATTTTTGCTTTTTAGTATGCCTAGTAATTTTCAATTGATAGCCAGATATTATGTCTACTACTAAAGGAATTGCAAATGGACCCTTTGGTAATGTGGTAGGAGGAGGAACACATTCAATAACTTACAACAAGCCTCTGGACTGAATTTCATAATGTTTCTCTGTTATTTTGTCCTACCTTTTTAGATATAGCAGGACAGCAAGAGTGGGCTGATGTTAGATATTTAATTCCTCCAGGTTATTGGGCTCTGATAATAACTAGTTTTTTTCATGAGAGCAGTCATTGTTAAGCACAGACTTCTTTGTCATATTTCAAAATGGTTCATTTTTTCCCTCCCAAGGCTGGAGATGTTTTCTGTGGTGTTTATTGTTTTCAGTAAATATTTAGTGGTTTGGCCCTTGGAGAAGAAGCACACAAAGTATGGGATACTGACCATCATTCAGTCTCCCTGGGGTTTCCAATGATACACTGAGTCTCCAGCAATTCCAGCCCAGCACTGGTTCCTAGGGACGTTTCCACACACACACAAGTCTCTGCTCCTGTAAACGGTGATTGCACTTGTGTTCATGTCCCCATCTTAAGAGGATCAGTTTTCTCTGTGTTTTCACTTTTCTTAAAAATCCAAGAAGCATTTTTTTTAATTTACTTTTTCAGTTTTCCCATTTTCTACTTCTTAGGAGAGGCTAGCTATTTCTATGCTCCTTATGTGTGGAACTGGGCAAAAATCGTCAAATTATGTTTACATTCTTATGATATATCCAACCTGGTTATAAAAATGTGTTCAGTGTTTGTATTCATTTTAATAGTCAGTGCTAGTAGTTTTCTTATTAAACAGTAGATTTATTAGTGAGATGGGTTTTAATGTGCCTTTCTTAGAAGATTCCCCAGGAGAAAATATCATAATTGCCTTGTAAAAATCTGATAAAAAGTATCCTTCAGTTTTTGGAAATAATTTACATAAAAGTAACATTAAAGTTGAAGTTACAAAGTTTTTTTTTGGGGGGGGGGGGTCCGGTCGTGGGCCTGAACTCTGGGCCTGGGCGCTGTCCCTCAGCTCTTCAGCTCAAGGCTAGCGCTCTACCATTTGAGCCACAGTGCCACTTCCGGCTTTTTTCCTTTTTGCTTATGTGGTGCTGGAGAATCAAACCCAGGGCCTCATGCATGCATGGCAAGCGCTCTACCACTGAGCCACCTTCCCAGCCACAAAGTTACAAAAGTTTTAAAAGATCTGATCAATCAGGTTTTCTACTTCTTTGGTAAGTTTGGCTGGGTAGTTTGTGCATCTTTTCTGTTATCTAAGTGTTTCTATGTAATGTAAATATCTAAGCACTTCATCCTCCACCTCATGAAAGGGCACATCTTGGAACACACTACCAAAATTCAGACCTTTTTCTAATTTAGGTCTTCTCTTACAAGTTTTCCTTGTTCAGTATTTCTGTTAGAAAAACACATTCTTTCCTTATACTTGTGTTCATTAAATAGCTGGCCTCTCACAGGTATTGCATGCAACTGCAAAGAGAATTAACATGTTACTTATGAATTTGTAGAATGAAAACAAGGTCCTCCTATAAGGAATTTTTTTCCTTAAAGTTATTCAGGCCCGAGGCTGGGCCTATCACAGTATCCTTCACTCAAATGACATCCCTGCTGGCCCAGCTGGCACCCACCAATTTGATCACTGTTTCACTCCTGCAGAACCAACCCTTTTAGTCAAGGCAGTGCTGATGGGTTTTCTGTCAACACTCCAATTCCCATTTTTCTACTTGCTGAACTTGCTTGAGCCCATTATATACTCACATTTTATTCACATATATTCTCCACCTATTGGGATAAATAGTGTACAAATCTATTGGATCAAGTTTATTAACTGTATTGTATATGTTTTCTAAAGTTTAACGATTTCATGGTCTAAGTGTTCTATCAATTTCTGAGAAAAGTGTAGTAAAATGTCTAAACTTTTTCATGTTTCCTTACTCTGCCAAAGTCTGCTATTTATTATTGAAGTATCTTATTATGTAAGTAAAAGGCTAGGGCCAGGCGCTGGTGGCTCACGCCTGTAATCCTAGCCACTCAGGAGGCTGAGATCTAAGGATCGTGGTTCAGTGCTAGCCCAGGCAGAAAAATCCATGAGACTCCTATCTCCAATAAACTACTCAGAAAAAGCTGAAAGTTATGCTACAGCACAAGTGATAAAGCATTATCCTTGAGGATGAAGAGGCTCAGGAACAGTGCTCAGGTTCTGAGTTCAAGCCTTAGGACAGGCAAGAACAGCAATATCAAAAAATGACTGTGATTTTTTTAATATCATTTTGCTAAAATGATTTTTGCTGGTAGTTTTAGAAACAGAATCTCACAGACTATGATTTTTTAATATCATTTTGGAAAAATGATTTTTGCTGGTAGTTTTAGAAACAGAATCTCACAGACTTTTCTACCTGGGCTAGCTTCTAACCGTATCTTATCAATTTCAGCCTTCTAAATAGTTCAGATTACCACCAGCACCCAGATTTTTTATTGCTTTCTAGATATCCTATTTCTTTCTTTGCTGTCTTGTTCTTAAATGATACTTTATCCTCCCATTCTAATTTCAATGACTCCTACATTCAGTTTATCTGCCATTGGCTGGTATTTAGTTATTTAGCATTTCCTCATTTTAATTTTACAGATTACAATTATGGCTATTACTTTATACTATTATTTTAATTAGGTTACCATGTTTACCATTTCACTATGGTCAACACTCCATCCGGCTTTTCAGATTCTTTGTAAGATATCATTGTCCTCTTCCCATGATCATATCTTTTGTGTGTAGGAGTAAACACTTTTCATCTTTGTTTAAAAATATCTTCACTGACCCATTGCAACAATGAGATGTACAAGATACTATGTTTAAAAATTTAGGTGGGGGTGGGGTGGTGATGGAGTGTAGTTGAGGAGGTGGGAGGGAAGGGGTGGTATTTTCACAATAAAAACCTTAATTAAAAATGTCTTCATGTCACTTTTCTGACATGTCATTTTACTAGGTTTATAATGAAAGTTTCTTTCACTCAAAAATTTTCAACTATTCAAATGCATTTTGGCTTAGTGTGGAGGTATCAAGTGAAAGCCTACTTCCTTTAATCCTTTCAGTTTACAGATGCTGTCCTACATTATCTCTTAGTTTTTGTTCTGCACCTTCTTATCCAATAGTCAACATCCAAGACAAGCCACAGTGACCCACTTTCAGTGTTCAGCAGTGAAACCTCCCACAGTCAATCGGGGCTGGCTCTGTCTAATCAACAGCAGAGGTGCTGTGACATGCCTTAAGTAGTTCATGAAAGGCCTTGTAGACATTCCTCAGGCATTTGGGTGAGTTATTGTGACAGAAACCAGCTGCAAAACCATAAAGATATTCAGCCAGTCCTGTGAAGGAGATTGCTATGGAGAAATAAGACCGTCATCAACTTGCCAACCATGGAAGTGAATCACACTCTGGATGTACAAGCCTCCAAGTGACAATAGCCTGGCCAACTTGTAACTAAAACTTAAATGAGATACCTTGAGTCAGAACAGCTTGGTGGAACTATTTCCTAACTCCTAAATCATAGAGTCTAGGAGATAATAGGAGATTGCTGCTGTTTAAAGTAATTAGTTATTAAATTTTGGAGTGATGTAGGAAAAACTAGAGGCTCAGATATGTAGTTTATCCCTTGGATTTGTCAAGGTTCCTTTGCCCTATCATTGGTGCCTTTTACACATTTCTGAACAATTCTCAGTCATATTTTTATGTATTGCTTTTCCCACTTGGTCCGTATTATTTTTTTAATCTTGGATTGCAACTAAACCATGTCAGAATGTCTGACCCCATTCTTCAAGTTTCATTTCTCTCCACTTCCCATTTTTATGTCTTTATGCCCAAGTCTACATAAATCATTTAAATTTTCTTTCATTTCCTTGGCTTTTCTCTCTGTATTAATTATCTGCTGTTCAACTTCTTCATTATATTTTTTCTTTCAAGTTGACTTATAATTTACAGGTAACCAAGTGCACAGACACTTACCTGGCATAGAATTCACTGAATTTTGATGCAGATTATACTCATAGAACCACAGCAACCATCTGCTCAAAATGCAGGCAAAATGGCCATTGTTTCTGAAGGTTTTCCTGTATTCTTTTCCAGTTAAATATTTCTCTGAAAGATGGCCATTACCTTGATTCTTACCATCTCTACTAGAACTTTGGGGTGGTTATACAGGCAGCACTCTTTTTGTGTCTGTGACATTTTGTTGAAAATGGTTTTTAAATCTATTCTTTTTGTTGCCTGAAGTACATTCTGTTGGTGAATGCACTGTATATGTTAATGTATGCATTTGGTGATAAATATTTGTGCTGTTTCTAATTTGAGATCTGTTAGGAATAAAGTTGCTATGAAAATGTAAGCTTGAATTTTTAATTTTAATTTTCTTGAATGAATGCAAATGTGCAGTTTCCTGTGATAGAATAGGTATATGTTTCAGTGAGAAACTATTGCTAAAATTAGATTACAATTTTCTTTTCCTTACAGAAACATATAGGATCAGCCTCACCAGCACTTAGTATTGATGAACTTTTCAATTACAGTAATTCTAGTGGTGTGAAGTGGCATTTCTTTGTGACCATTCCTATATTTTCTATTTTGTAAGCTTTTGACGATATATATATATATATATATGTATATATATATATATATATATATTTTTTTTTTTTTTCAATCATGGGGCTTGAACTCTGGGCTTGAGCACTGTCCCAAAGCTCTTCAGCTCAAGGCACAGCGCCACTTTCAGTTTTCTGGTGGTTTATTGGAGATAAGAGTTCTTTTCTGCCTAGGCTGGCATTGAACCGCGATCCTCAGATCTCAGCCTCCTGAGTAGCTAAGATTACAGGCATGAGCCACCAGTGCCCAACTGATGATATGTTTTTAAAAGACACAGTTGAATGTGTGTCCTTCTTCAGTAAATATATATATTTTAATATCACAGATTAATATTACAAGGAGTCTCATTGTGATAATTCCATAGATGCATATCATATACTCTGAATAAATGCTTATTAGTAAGCTGTAGTTCTTTACATATTTGGAATGCAAGCCTTTTATTATGTAAAGATATTAAAATATTTACTTCTAGTTTATGTCATGACATTTTCTTAGCAGTGTATTTTGATTATCAGAATTTAAAATTTTATATTGTCTTTCTTATTTATTTATTTTTCAGTTGTGGGGCTTGAACTCTGGGTCTGGGTGCTGTCCCTCAGCTCTTCAGCTCAAGGCTAGTGCTCTACCACTTGAGCCACAGTGCCACTTCCGGGTTTCTGGTGATTAATTGGAGGGACATAAGAGTCTCATGGACTTTCCTGCCCTGGCTGTCTTTGAACCACAATCCTCAAATCTCTGCTTCCTGAGTAGCTAGGAATATAGGCATGAGCCACCGGTAGCAGAGGCTAATTTATTCTTTTTAAATATAAGATTAGTAGTGTTTTTCATTCTACTGTTTCATAGCCCTATAATCCATTTTAATTAATTTTTATGCAACATAAGGTAGAAAACAGGCTCAGCTTCTTTTGTTTCTTTTTGTTTAACGTATGGAAATACAATTATTGTAGCAAAGCCTCCTGAAAAACCTAGCATTACTCTTTCATTGACTGTCCATTTCTGAGCCTCAATCACTAAACTGGGATATTTGTTAATCCTTGTACCAATATCATACTTCTTTCACTACTATTGTTTTATAGTTAGTCTTGATATCAGATAGCACAATTTTTCAGTTTTATTCTTCTTTTACAATGTGGCTATTGTCTCTTCTAAATATTCTGTACAAAATGTAAATTTTAGGAGAAAAGTTCTCTGTAGATCATTTGGAACATCTTATTACAGAAAGATTGAGTTTATACGATCAAGAAACACAGTATGTATTGCTAATTACTGATTTCCTCATGGTATATTCTGTCATTTTCAATGTAGAGGTCTTATACAATTTTACACATTAATTTTCTTTTATAATTTATTCACAATAATTATATCACCTTAGTAGGATAATATTTTATATAAAAATTTTATAAATTTTATAAAAATTGATGTTATCAATTTTTATCTTTATTCACTTAAATTTTTTCCTAGTATATGAAAATGAAACATTTTAATTGCACATTGATTATGTATCAATAATCAAGTTTAATTTCTTAATTCTTGTACTTCTTCAGTAGATTTTTAGACTTCTACATTCAAATTTATGCTGTTTTCAAATAAGGCAGAAAATTTCTTCCTTTTTTAATCTTTGACTTTTATTTCCCATTCTTGATTATTTCATTTGCTGAGACCTTTGTCACTATGCTAAATCAAATTTGTAAGATTAGCTATTCTTACCTGGAAGGATGTTCAATATCTTATCATTGGGTATGATGTTAACTAAAGGTTTGCTTCCCATTCTTTATCCAATAAGGAATGTTGTGCAGTGCCCAGTGGTGGACAGGCTGTTTACTTGTTATTACCACCTACCCTAGTAGCCTTTTATTAAGGTTTGAAAACCTTTTCTTTGGCTTTAATGCCTTCACACAAGCTTATGAATATGTTAGAATCAATCTGATCAAATGTCTAGACCAGGAAAGCTATCCCATCATCAATAAAAGTTTCAGTTGCATATTTAAGTTAAATTATGTTCAATTTGTTCAATATGTTCAATTACCTTCAATTTGTTACATCTTTTTTTTGAAAGTCTCTGTTCCTTATTCATTTGAAAGTGCATTAAATACACTTACTGTTCATTCTGCATCTGATTTCTCCACAATATCTGCTTCTGCTCTTTCCTTTTTTGTTTCTGGCAAGTAATGCTAACAGTAGTTCTTCCTTTCTGTCATATGTTTATTTTGTTATATTTATTTATTTATTTATTTTTTGTCGGTCGTGGGGCTTGAACTCAGGGCCTGGGCTCTGTCCCTCAGCTCTTCAGCTCAAGGTGAGCACTCTACCACTTGAGCCACAGCGCCACTTCCGGTTTTCTGGTGGTTTCTTGGAGGTAAGAGTTTCATGGACTTTCCTGCTCTTCTCAGCCTCCTGAGTAGCTAGGATTACAGGCATGAGCCACTGGTGTCCTATTTTTATTTTTTAATGTGACTTCATACTTCCTGGAATGTTATCTCCTGGAATTCTTGAGTATATGCTTCCAGAGAGACTATACAGTGAGTCTTAATAGCTTGGGAATGCTACAACATGGATTCATTTAAATTCTTGCTTCTATTTTCCATCCTTAAAAACTGAGCAACCAACCTCAATTAAGACTAGTCTGTGGCCAAGAATTCTTAGAGGAGACTTTTCTGTTCATCAACCAAGAGCCAAAATAAGAAAGGCATGTTTCCTTCGATGTCTTCTATCTTTATATATTTGATATTTGTTTCCTGTTTTCTTTCCCTCTGAAAGTTTAATTTCTGTGATACCTGGATCTATACCTAATGTTCTCTGATTCAACTTTTATGTACTGCCGATGTCCAGAGCTTGGTATCCTGTTCATCTACTAAAGTATACAGTTACTAAAATGAAGCCTCTCAACAGCTTAGTGCTATTGGCACTCACAAGATGGCAGCTTCCATTTTGACCTTCACCATCAACTACTACTTAGCCTTGGTTCTCAGACCCATCCTATAGTATGAACTCAGCCATGTATTTGTAATACTGCTTGTCATGTCTTTTCTTGTATTTTCAGACATTGTAATGAAAGGATTTCAGGATGCTAGTTTCATACATATGTAGAGCAGAAATATTCAAGACTTACTTTTCGGGGTTTGTTTTTCAGTTGTGGGGCTTGAACTCAGGGCCTGAGCACTGTCCCTAAGCTTTTTTTTCCCCTTCTTTCTTTCTTTTCTGCTCAAGGCTAGCACTCTGCCACTTTGAGCCACAGTGTTACTTCTGATTTTCTGGTGGTTAATTGGAGATAAGAATCTCAATAGTTTTCTACTAGAGCTGGCTTCAAACTACAATCCTCAGATCTCAGTTTCCTATGTAGTTATGATTCCAGGTGTGAGCCATCGGTGCCTGGCTCAACATTTATTTATTTATTTATTTTGTCGTTTGTGGGGCCTAAATTCTGGGCCTGGGCGCTGTCCCTCAGCTCTTCAGCTCAAGCCTAGCAATCACTCTGCCACTTGAGCCACAGGGCTACTTCCAGGTTTTTCTGCTTATGTGGTGCTGAGGAATCCAACCCTGGGCCTCATGCATGTGAGGCAAGCACTCTACCACTGAGCCACCTTCCCAGCCCTCAACATTTACTCTTTAATCTTTACATGTTTTAGTTTTTACTGTTTATTTAGGTTGCTGGCGAATGAATGAGCAGGACAAATAACAGTCATGGAACTAGAATGTCAAAGGATTTCTATTTTCCTCTGAAGCTAAAGAGCTCTAGAGACACAGCCAATGAAGGAATTGTGAATAAAAGGAGTGTTTGAGACTTCTGTCAGTACTTCCGATCTCATACTGTCTTTCATGGGTAAAATAAAACTTGAATGGACCAAAACATTTCTTGGAAGTTAGCAAAATTTCACACAGAAAGAGACTTTATTTTACTCCACAAGGAGAATGCTTTTCATAACCATATATATAGTAATTTAATCACTAAGGTTAAATTTCATAATTATATCATATATATTATAAAAACCTATCTTAAAAATTGTTAAATAGAACCAGAAACCTGTGGCTCATCCTATCATTCTATTTAGTTAGGAGGTTGAGAGCTGAGGATCATGGTTGGAAACCAGCTTGGGCAGGAAAGTCTATGAGACTCTTATCTCCAATAAACTACTCAGAAAAAGTTGGAAGTGGCCCTGTGGCTCGAGTAGTAGAGCGCTAGCCTTGAACACAAATAAAGTTCAGGGACAGAGACTAGGCCCAAAGGTCAAGCCCCAGGACTGGCACACACACACACACACACACACACACACACACACACACACACACACACACACACACACACACACACACACAATTATTAGATTAATTTTAAAAGTTTGAGCATAGTATATTTTACACACAAGAAATGTTCACTAAATAATGTTATTATGTCCTTATATGAGTTTGAGCCTGAGAATTTTTAATATCGTAAAGTTCAGAAATGATTTAATGTCTTTAGGGAGCTATCAAAATAGACTCAGGAAATCTCAGCCTTGGTTCCTCATCCTGTGGGGTTCCTTCTTGAGTTCCAAAGTAACTTGATTTTTTCATAGCTATGACCAAAACCAGTTCTAACATAGTTTCTCAGTGAAAGTAGTTCCTATGACTGATAACATTACAGTATGACACTCAAAAGAGTTTCTGCTGGGCATTAATAAATTACAGATAGCAAGGAGAGTCTCTGTCCTCAAAGGGCCTATGGTTTAGTTTGATTCTCATCATTAGATTCACTTGGAAAGATTTCCAAACACCTGTTATGTGTTTATTGACTCTCCCTCTGTGTATATCTGGATATCATAGTGCAGGAGTTCCATTATTTTCTTTATTATTCATACTTAGTCCTTATACACAAAGCACTTAAAAATCTAGTTAAAATTGTTACACAAAAACCCTAAAAAAATCTAAATTTGAAAGCAGTCCATTATATTGTAACTCTTTAGTAGAAGAAACAAATATGGCTGTCACATTGAACTTGCAAGCCCAAAGAATGAATCCATAACATTGTTACACACCAATTTCAAAGGCCAGAGTGAAAACAACAGCTCTAATAAATTACAAAGAAAATGACAACTGTAACTTTGCTCTGGAAATATCTCATATGATACTATAAATAAAAGAACTTAGCTTACCAACTTAAGATAACCCTCGGCATCTAGAATTAAGTTTTCTGGCTTCAGGTCTCTGTAGATAATACCTAGTCGATGCAGGTAATCAAATGCTTCTGTCACACAAGCGACACAGAATTTGGAGGTGGGCTCATCAAAGCTGCCCCTGGAATAAAACCATTTTTCTTTTTAATATCTTAGATATATGTCTTTGGTGCTATTCTATGTGTCCATTATTACACTGCATATGTGTATGATGTGGATTTTTTTCAGAGCAATGAATTAGGCTGCTGATCCTAAAGGAACTGAGGGAAACATTTGATGCAAATGGTGTTGCTGAAATCAAAATGTCTACATTTAAGTAATTGTTTCTAGCACACACATATGAACACGTAAAATAGAAAAATAAGAAAACATGCTTTTGGACATCTGTGGCATGTTGTGATAGGAACATGTTATTGGCTATTTCTAACAACATGCTCATCTTCTTCTCTGATGTTCAACAGACTTTTCTTGTTGAGGTCAGTGATTCTTAGTCATGAGTGTACCAAGCAACTTTTTTTTTTTTGGTTAGGTCTGTAATGGGACTTGAACTCAGGGCCTGGGCTCCGTGCTTGAGCTCTTTTGCTCAAGGATAGTATTCTACCACTTTGAGTCACAGCTCTACTTCCAGTTTTCTGGTAGCTAATTGGAGATAAGAGTCTCACACACTTTCTTGCCTGGGCTGGCTTCGAACAATGATCCTCAGATATCAGCTCCTGAGTAGCTAGGATTACAGGTGTGAGCCACCGGTGCGTGGCCCAACCAACATTTTGTTTTTTAAAAAAAATTGCTTTACCAGGCACCAAACCAGATTAAATGAATCATAAAGTTTGGCCTACGACATCATATGATGATAATATGCAGTCACAGTTGAAAAATCACTGTCCCCAGCGAAACTGTGTGCTTAACCTTAACTTATATCATCTAATGGGGATTAGATTCCTATTTCCTCTTCTGCTGCACTTATATTTGTACAATCTATTTAGTTCTAAATATTCTTATGTTCATCATCCAAAAGAGTTAATACTATGTCAACCTTCCTGCTTTGTCTTTCTCTACCTTTCTGCTTTTCCAAAGTTTTGTAGGTATATAGTGTTTACATCAAACATTTCTGCATCATATTTTCTCTTTCCCTTCTTCTAAGCTTTCTATTTATAGCTCTCATTACCCATTTAGTCATAGGTTGCCAATGTCAATGCTTTACAATCACATACTTTCTCCAAATAAATTCTATTTTTTTCTTTCTTTTAATTTTTTTGTTTTATTGTTCATGGTGCTTCAACTTTATGGCCTGGGTACTGTCTGAGCTCTTTTGCTCAAGACTAGGGCTCTACTATTTTGAGCCACAACTCCACTTCCAGTTTTCTAGTGGTTAATTGGAGATTAGAGTCTCATGGACTTTCCTGCCCTGGCTTGCTTTTAACCTCTACCCTCAGACATCAGTCTCCTGAGTAGCTAGGATTATAGGCATGCGTCAGCAGCACCTGACAATTTGGGTTTTTTGTTTGTTTGTTCGTTTGTTTTTTACACAATTTAGTCTTTGAATAGAAAATCTACATTGCCCAGAAACTCCTCAAATTGTCTGAGACGGACCCTTCAACATAGGTGGTTCTTAGTAACTAGCTGTGGTTTTGACTGAACGGAAATCACTCCTCTGGAGAAGTTGAACTTTTCTAGATATCTTTTTATTTAACCTAAGGCCTTTCACTTGCTAGTCAGGTACTCTTCCACTTAAGTCATGCCTCCAGCTCTTTTGTTTTTTTTGCTTTTTACTTGGACTGAGAACCTCCTATTTACACTTCCCACAGAGCTGGAATGACAGCCATTCATCACAACACATATTGGCAGAGATGGGGTTTTACGAACTTTGATCATACTGTTCCCAACCATGGTTCTCATAGGGTTACAAGTGTGAGCCCTTGCTCTCAGCTTGGACCTTATGGACATTTTATTCTGCATTTCAGTAAGAGTTTAGCCCCTTCCCACCACAAACTCTTCAAAATTTGCAAATATGTAAATCTACCCTTACTACATCTTCAAGTTCAGATAGCTTCTTCCCTCATGCTGTAATTCTTTAATCCATAAAATAGACATTGCAATGAATTCTTGCTTATGAGATTGTGTAATGTTAGCTAATATCACTATTACTACTTTATCAAGTGATAGTATTTTCTTCTCTTTTGCCAGTACTGAGACTATAACTCAGTGTCTCAAGCTCTTGCTCAGCTTGCTTGTGCTAATTATTAGGTTGGCATTCTACCACCTGAACCATGTCCCCAGATCAACATTTTTCCTGGTTAACTGGAGATGGAATCTCACAGACTTTTCTCTCTAGGCTGTCTTTGAATCTTAGTCCTCTAAGTTTCAGCCTCTTAAATAGCTAAGATTACAAGTGTGAACCCCAGGTTCTGGCTTCAAGTGATAATATTTTCTATAGTGATCTCCTTCATAAGTGATCTTCATGTTCTTATTTAGGACCCTTAAGTACAGTATCTTCTTGTCCAGATGGAAGTAGACAGAAACTATTGCTTTTAACTCTTTTCATTACCTGTCCCTTAATAGACTCCATAGCTCTCCACCCAAGCAGGCTTCTAGAAGCATGTACACATATTTATTGTCCTTGAAAGTACGGTATAATCTGTAAAGACAGATAAGAACACAGAAATACAGTTTAGATTTCATTTTGTACTTCTGGCTTCTTGCAAACAAGTTATTTTGAGAAATATGTTTTTAAAACTCTTTAAAATTGCTTTACAATCATCATCAATAACATCGGGGGCAAAATGACCCTCCTTTCCATACAGATATCCTACAGCTAAACTGGGCTTCTTACCAAGTCCTTTTTGATCATTCCTGGAACTCTGGAGTTACACTGCTCTGCCTCTTCTCACAGGCTGACCTACTTAGTCTCAGTTGCACTGAGAAAGTTTTATTCCTTCTCCAAGGCTAAGCTCCAAGTCCCCCTTCTTAATAAAGCAGTTCATTACCCCACCTACCAAATATCACCTCTCCCCTCCAAAGCCACAGGCCTATGTATATAGCACTTTGAAGATAGGCTTCTCACAAATAAGTTATGCCTTTATTTCTTATGCCCTCATGTTTTTTGCCCTCAAACTTATTATCTGGTATTAAATTCCTCTAGAAACAGACCCTGAGACAGAGATTTCTAAGCAGTAAATCTAAAAGAGAGTGATTGAGAATAACATCTATTATATGCGGTGATATTAGAGGAAGCAGACTGGGCAAAGGGAGGGAGGGCTGGGCTGTAACTTAGTTTTAGCAAGCTCCACCTTTAAGGAATTGAAGTTGTATTGCCCTGAAAAGACAAGATTGTGAGCAAGGTGATTCTCTACACCTAATAATAAGGCCAGAGAATGTTTAAGCTATGGTACTCATGAAAAGAATGCTCAGTTCTGTAGTGGTGTTTAGTAGTGACACCCTATTAACATGGAGTGAAAGCACTTTTTGCATCATCATAATGATCAAAAGATTAATTTTTCTTCCTAGCACTATTCCCAGGCTAGTGCAGACAGTAGAGCAGCCAGGTCACATGCATGTGGAAGAAGCTCTAATACAGCGTTTCAGAGCCTAAGCCTTAGAGCCAGGCTGAAATTCCAGCTTGAACAATTACTAGTTATGCAAGCTCAGTTTTCTCACTGAACATACATATTCATTTGATTGTATATTACTTATGTGTTATTGATGATACATATTTATTGAAAAAATAGGAATTCACTTGATCCTCCTATTAGGCTAGGAAGACAAATGTGATGATTCTCCCCACCTTCTCTATACATGTATTATATATGTTAACCTTATAGTAAAGTTCATCACTTATTTATCCTTATTCTTATTATTGCCTTACTATATGTCACATACTTTATGAAGGTCTAGAAGTAGAAAATGAATACACCCCAATCTATACCCTTAAGCTTCTCATCATAGCAGATGAATGAAATAGTAATTGTGAAAGAGTATCTGAGAAGATTAATAGAAAGATAATTAGAAGATTATTGCAGCATTGCCTTGAATCTAGATTTGCTTTCACCTTGAAAAATAGTAATATGCATCATCTGGGAACACAGGAAGAAAGATTCGCTCAAGGCATTTGATGAAAATATAATTTTTGTTCATTATAAAACACCATGTATCACCTCCAAATCACTACAATTGTACACAGGAGCACTATGAAAATTATATACTGGCTTATACTATAAATGCACCTACAAATTAACAAATGAAAAACGTAATAGCTCAGAGTAATTTCTGTTTCTCCTCCAAACTCCAGTGATACCTCTAGAAATTAAAACATTAACTATTAGGAGATTTTTCCTTGGGTACTTAGGCATTGCAAGGCCCAGGTTTGGATGAAACAACCACTTCAAAATATATTGCAGTGATAGTCTATGAGCGTGTGTGCTCATGCACACACACACACACACACACTCACACACACACACTTTTGTGAGGTTTACCCATAAACAAAAAGAAACTAGAAACTCTGCCCCTAGATCTTGTTGGAGACTTGCAAGTGAAGTGGAGGCGCCCTTCCTCCTTCCTTCTGTCCTCTAGCATGCAAACACTGAAAAGATGAGCCAGAAACACATGTCTGGGGGCCCTGTGCTCGCTTACTTTACAATGAATGGAGAACACAGCTCCTCCAGGATCCTCTTCTCCGAGTAGATGTGTTCTTGCTGTTTCGTGTCCACAATGTGTTTCTTCCGTATACATTTCATAGCAAAAGCAACATTCTCATTTTTTACTTTAACCTATACAAGAGATAAAGGCATCTTCAAAATTAACTTACTAGGAAACACTTGCACTATTTATATGAAACATGTTAGAAGCTTAAGCGGGTCTCACACTTATATAATATGCAAGCATTAACCACATATCATTCTAGACTGGTGTTACATTGACATGAATCTACTTCCTTCTCATCAAGATTACCCAAACAATCAAAGATTTGGGCTGAAATTTTTTTTGGATAGAAACAAGAAAATAATTCTTGTTAAGAGAAGTAAGAGTCATCCCATTTTAATTGTACAACATGAAAGCCTTTTTGATAAGAATTGCCCCAAATTCTCACTTTTCAATATTCACTTCTGATGTAATTCATTTATTCATTGATTTTTACTGTCATCTCTCATTTTTCAAATAAGAAATAGAAGTGCTACATGGAGTTCCATATCTGCACTCTTCACTAGGGTAACAACTAATGACACAAGGTTGCTTAAAGTTAATAAAAATCAGAAACTGAATTTCTCAGTTGTATTCTCCTCCATTTCCATCTGGGCAGAGATTTCTATTGG